>NC_056736.1:50304166-50341666 GCF_019279795.1 Protopterus annectens
GTTCTCCCAGTTAATGTTTGGGTAATTGAAATTACCTAATATTAAGGCATTTGATAGGACCTTCATATTTTCCAGTGTCTCCAGAAACACGAATGGGGATCCTGGTTCATGGTGCGTGATCTGAAGCAAGCTACAATTTGAATTGCAGTTTTGCCTGTTGTTAGTTGCACATGGATGATCTCTGAGGCATTGTTCTGTGCCACTAACGTGGAGGTTTGGGTATCCTTGATGAATATGGATACACCCCCGCCTTTTGTGTTTCGGTCCGGGTTCTGTGGCTGAAAAGTATGGAAAGAGTTATAGCCTGGTAGTGCTGGGGTGCTCTCTGGAGCCTTAAACCAGGTTTCTGTCACTGCACAATATCGATGTTCTCCATACTGAGGAATGCCTCAAGTGCATGCATTTTGAGGTTTAGACTTCTGGCGTTGAGTAGCATTACCCTTAGTTTTTGGTTAGTTGTGCTATTTATGGTGGTGGGTTTGTCTTTTGAGTCTTGCCTAAAAAAGGCACTATGGGGTGGCAAAAGCCTTGGCCAGTATTCAAAAGCCTAAGGGTGACAGGTGCAAGCCATCTCTTGTGAAGCAACGTGGCTTGTCAAGCATGTCATCCCAGGCAGACAGATACTGGATCCCCTATGAATGACACCAGAAACTTAGCCAATTGTTGAAATTGATATTTTTTTCTTTATACTGTGGCATCATTCTTGGTGAGGGCAGGATGCTACTCAGAGTAAGGGTCATACTGGTCTGGGCTACGTGATCAGAGAGCTCTTCCATGTCTCTTTTCATGTAGTCCATCAAGGTACGTCTCAGGTCATTAAAACCAACATGGACAATGATATAGTATTAGTACTTGTTCTGGAGTAACCTGAGTGCTTGTGTTATATGGCGGATCCTGGCACCTGACAGGCAGCTAACTGTAACCTTCTCCTTGTCCAGCCTAGTTAGTGGGACATCAGTGTGCCTGACTATAGAGTCGCCTATTACTAGTGTGTTGGATATGTTATTTTGCCTTAAGGGCTGTGATTGCATGGCACACTGATTATGTGAAGTATGTTTCATGGTTTGTGATGGGGTGTGGAGGTTGCTTGGGTGTCTGCTTTGGAGGTCTCTGTTGCTTTTGCAGATTTTTATTTAGAGCCTCCGAGTATGTTTTCATGTAGTTATGTGTGTTATTTGCCAGTGTTGGTTTAGTAGGTCTATGTGAGACTGGTGGTGTGTTACAAGTATTTTCCTTTTCCTCTTGACTGTCAGTTCCAGTCTTGGGTTGAGAGGGCTTTGCCTCCAGTTTGGCTGTAGCTGTATCTCTCACATATATCAGTGTTTGGTGGTAGGAGGAGAGGGTTGTCTGTGTACATGAGTCAGTTGTAACATTGCCTCAAAATGCCCAGATTCACCAGTTGGACTGGAGAGTACACCTGAAACTGCCCTTTGGACATACCTGAATAGGTAAAGTGAGCTGTTTTTACTGATTGGCTGTAGGGACGAATAGAGAACCTTGTCCTTCTGGACAGTATAGGGGGGTTAGTGCTAGGGTTAATTAGTGCTTGCTATGAGTTTTGAGCAAGTGCTGGGCTGTGATATGAATGGTTTGAGTGCTTAATTTGAAAGTTTGTCTAGTTCCAAGGGAAAATGAAGAGTAGACTTTGTGCAGCTGGGAATAGGTTAACCCATGCTAACTGGCACTTCCCGGTGTGCAAAATCATGCAAATGCATTTTTTTATAACAGGGAAATTAAAGAGAAAGAAATTAGCCCAAAATGGCCAATAAAGTACTAACTTCTGGGCTGAAACCACTCCTCCAGGGACAGATAGGCTGCTCAAAGCTCACCTCTCTCACAGGTGAACAGAAAAACTTGCTTCTATCCAAGTAAGGTATGGGCAACACAGAAACTTGTAACACAGCCCTGAATTCAGAAATAACCTGAAAACTGGACTATACTAGTTCAGAAAGGTGGGAAACAAGTACATATTTTTTTTGTTTTTTTTTTCAGAAAATAAAGCAGATACAATAAAAAAACACTTTAAATGCACAAAAATGGCTATTGCACTGTAGTGTATAGCCTGCAACAGTTAAACAGATTATTTAAACACAAAAATGATTTTGTTCAAGTGCAGGCAGGAAATAAGTACAATATGTAGCAGAAACAAGCTTTTTAAATCACAAAAACTCTAAAAAATGGCATTTAGGCAGAATTAGTTAAAGAAAGCAAGAAAATGCAGAAAAATGGTACTTAATCACTCCAAATTCTCTCTTTTGTCTCTCTGCTGCTGTAGAATTCTGCAGGACAACTGGCAGGCACTTGCTGAGTGGAATACAAGTGAAACAAACATGCAAATGTGATTTTTATAGCAGGGAAATGAAAGAGATAGAAATTAGCCCAAAATGGCCAATAAACTACTAACTTCTGGGCTACAGCAAACAAGGCCCACAAATTTCAGAAAGAAACAGTTAAAATAAGCAGGCACAATAATCCTTTAACCAGAAATTCCCAGCTCAGAAGGGCAGAATCTAGCATCTCCTCCCACAAGAGTGCAGACCACAAACCTTCTTAATGTAAAATAACTGGCCTGAAGCCCAAGTGCTTAAAACAGAACTAATGCGCTTTTAGAATAACAGACACTGAGCCTTCAATGAGCAATTCCCAACTTAAAAGGATGTAAGCTACCTGTCCAGCCACAACAATGCAGTCCACAAACCTTCTTAATGTAAAACAACTGGTCTGAAGCCCAAGTGCTTAAACCAAAAGGCTTAGAATAACAGTTACAATTTAATCAGGCTACTACCAAGCAGTAATAACTGCAGCAACATAATACAAGTGAGTACTTTTAAGAAGAAGCACAAGCAAAATAAAGTAATAAAGTGGGAAGAAACACATTACAATAAAAGCAGATGAATAAAGTGCAATTTGTTTATAACAATAGAAAACGAGCAAACTGATTTAAACAAATTACCCAATTAACCAGTAAAAAACTCAAAACTGAGCCCTGTTCCAGCAGTCTTCAATCAGACAAGTTCTAACAGCACACTCCTGCCACTAGGGTGCAGGGGAACCTTCTCCAAAAAAGATGGCCTAGATTATTGCTCAAGTTATACAAACAAAGCTAGATTCAGCAGGCCTGAATCTATTCTATGCTACAGCAGACAAGGTGCACCAATATCAGAAAAACAGTTCAATAAGCAGGCACAGTAAGCTTTTGGCCAGAAGTTTCCATCTCAGAAGGGCAGAATCTAGCCTCTCCTCCCACAAGAGTGCAGACCACAAACCTTCTTAATGTAAAATTACTGGCCTGGAGCCCAAGTGCTTAAACCAGAATTAATACACTTTTAGAATAACAGACACTGAGCCTTCAATCAGCAATTCCCAACTTAGAAGGATGTAAGCTACCTGTCCTGCCACAACAGTGCAGACCACAAACCTTCTTAATGTAAAACAACTGGTCTGAAGCCCAAGTGCTTTAATCAAAAGACTTAGAACAGTTACAATTTAATCAGGCTACTACCAAGCAGTAATAAATGCAGCAGAATAAACACAATTGAGTACTTTTAAGAAGAGGCAAAAACAAAATAAGGTAATAAAGTAGGAAGAAACACAAATACATTAAAAGCAGATAAACTGCATTTTTTTTATTTTTTTATATAACAATAGAAAACAAGCAAACTGATTTAAACAGATTACCCAATTAACAAATAAAAAACCTCAGAACGGAGCCCTGTTTCAGCAGTCTTCAATCAGACAAGTTCAGGGCCTAAGTGGGTATGCCTACTCAGATGTTCTCTCTTTATTAGACAGGATGAGCTAATGAGACTAGACTAGGATAGAGCTGGGATAGGGCTGAACAGATGGGAATGGTAGGAGTGTCTGAAATCAAAATATGATCTCACTGTACTCGGCTGAGTGAGCAAATGAGATGGGCCCAAGAGGAGTGTTCAAACACAAATTTACAGGAGGGGCGGTCAGTTCCAAAGCCACCAAGATTAATACCACAGCAAGAACAGGAAGGGTGGGTGAGGAAAACTCACTGCAGACACAGAGAGAGCTCACGATTTTCAGTGAAAAAATAAATAAGCAGATAAACACAGTACTATTTTAACACAATATTCAATGAAACAATAAAACAGAAAAGAATACAGTACTATCTTATAACACTGCAAGTTTGTACTTATTTTAGCTTGTATTAAAGTTGATGTAGGTATGTAAAAGCTAACCAAACAGCTCAAGTATGCAACTATTCAGCAGAAATAATTTCAGAGATAAGGTACTAAGACTTTTAGGCAAAGAGAAACCCTCTAGGCTAAGATTTCTATACCGAATATCAATGAAGTGAGAAGACTAAACCCACTAATTGCAGACACAGAGAGAGCTCACAATTTTCAGTGAACAAATAAATAAGCAGATAAATGCAGTACTATTTTTTAGCATGATATTCAATGAAACAATAAAACAGAAAAAATAAAATACAGTACTATCTTATAACACTGCAAGTTTGAACTTGTAAAGTGGTTCTACACACACACACACACACACACATATATATATATATATATATATATATAAATATATATATATATATATAGAGAGAGAGAGAGAAAGAGAGCGAGAGAGAGATAAATATAAATATCAATAACATAAGTATATGTCTATATACAACACATGAATGTTTCCACAGAGCTTTCTCACTATTGTTGTATGCCTCTATTGCATGATATGTTTTAAAAAACAAAAACAATTCCTGTAGCTCTGAAGGTGTAGTGGTATGTTCTTTGATTTCAGTGTACATGTTCCTGGGTTCAAGATCTGGAACTACTGGCCTTTTCTTTAATGTTAAATGAGCAGACTTCATGATAAGTGTGAAAAAACAACACTAACTCCTACAGCTTGGATGGTTTAGTGTTATGTTCTCTGACTTTTGTATACAGGGTACTGGGTCCAAGACCAGGGAATAATGGCTTTTTCATTAATGGTAAATGAGTAGACTGCATGATAAGTGTGAAAAAAAGAAGATGACTCCTGTAGCTCAGATGGTGTAGTGGTATGTTCTCTGATTCTAGTGTACAAGGCCCTGGCCTGGGTTCAAGACTTGGCATGGCTGATTTTTTTGTTTCTGGGCAGAAAAAGGCCTGTTGGATATGCAGTGATAGCATACCACTGCTTACTGCAGCATAGTGATGTCCCTCACCTTAGTAGTACCTTAGGACAAATATCACCCCATAACCTCTGTAGTGTGTCCAATAAATGAATAACAATGTAGTAGCAACAAATAGATGGATAGGAGTTGTCATCACAGCACTGGTAAATGTAAAAGTCTGTCTGTGTGTTTGTGTGTGTATATAGATCTGTTTGTAGGTTAAAGAATTAGGGCCCATTCACACTCAGTACACTTCCAATTGCCCTACTTTAGCAGTCCTGTAGATGTCAGTCACCTTAGACATACCTTTCGGTAACCCTGAGCACGGTAAGCTCACTGGTGTATGTAGTAACTGTGTAACATTAGAGTTCAATAACCTGGTTAGGTAGAGGTTCAAACCTCAGTTATGCCAAATGTGTATGGTAAAGTATTTTCTGATGTCTCTCAACCACTACAACACCCATTGCCATACTTTACAAGGGCTGGTGATGTTCCTCACCTTAGAAGTACCTTGGAACAACATCCATCTATAAGTTCTTTGGCACATGTGATAAAGATGTAACCTGTAGTAACAATGACTAGATAGGTAGGGTTCTAATTTCATTGCTGGAAAATCAGTGTTGGTGTGATTGTGCAATAACAGGATATATTGGAGGATGGGATCTGCTAATTTATTTCACTGATGTCCTACTATATGTCCCAATGACCACATTACGAGGCTAACAGCTGTCAAGCACTGTAAGGGTAGGTGTAGACACTCTACAGCTCTAAAAGTGTGGTGCCATGTGTAATGACTACATGACAGTATGGTATAGGTAACATGATAGGCAGCCCTTCTAATCCTCACAGAGCATACTCCACTCAGGAATCATACACACACACTTGGCTAGGCAGAAAACCCTAGAGTTTGAACAGTGTGTTTAGGTAAGGGGTTAGTTAATTTTGGAGTTTGTGTAAGACACAGCCTGGGATACCATCCGGTCCCATTGAAGCTGTGTTTTTGGATTTCGATATGGCTGTTTTAACCTGTGTATCAGTGATTGCTGGGGCTCTACATTCTTATGTTATGGTTATGGGCCCTTTAGGGGGTGAGAGGGGGGTGAAGTTTGCACTAAACCTGTCTGCCAGAATGTTGGAAATATCAGTCGGTTCAGTGTATTTTATGCCATTCTGTACTAACTCAGAGCAGATCTGAGAGTTTCCACTTAGGTTCTTGACATAGCTAAAGAATGCTTTGTGGTTATCTTTGGAGTCCTTGGCAATATTTCTTTTGAAGCTAGCCTTGGATGATTTTATGAGGGATCGTAGTTTCTGGCTGATACTGATCAGGGATGTCTTTCCTTCTTGGGATTTTACTCTTTTCTGTACTAGTTTCCTCCTTCTACTGTATAGCTTGTTTATGGCAGGGGTCCACCAGACTGGTTTCCTTTTCATGGAGGAGTGAGTCTTGGTTTTGCTTGGGATAGCACGAACCATGCATTCTTGCAGGTGCTCATAGAGTGCCTTTGTAAGTGATTCATCAGCTTGGACAGCATTGTCCTTTAGCATGGGAGATGTGAACCTTTCCACCTCGGTCTTAAGTAACATGAAGTTTGCTTTAGAAAAGTTTTTTATGGTGTTTTTTTTGATTGGGAGTGGGGGCGGAATGTGGATATCCAGAGTGATTAGTCTATGGTCTGATCTAACTAGTGAGGTGTTGACCTCCGGTGTAGAACACCGGTCGCCCATGTTGGTGATGACCAAGTCCAATATGTTGTCACCTCTGGTGGGGGTGTTGATCAGTTGATCCAGGGCATTTGAGTCTATAAATTCTAGGAAGCGTTGTGCAAGGGAGTTAGTACTTGAGTAGTTCTCCCAGTTAATGTTTGGGTAATTGAAATTACCCAATATTAGGGCATTTGGTAGGAATCTCATATTTTCCAGTGTCTCCAGAAACACGGAATGGGGATCCTGGGTCATGGTGGGTGATCTGTAGCAAGCTACAATTTGAATTGCAGTTTTGCCTGTTGTTAGCTGCACATGGATGATCTCTGAGGCATTGTTCTGTGCCACTAATGTGGAGGTGTGGGTATCCTTGATGAATATGGATACACCCCCGCCTTTTGTGTTTCGGTCCGGGTTCTGTGGCTGAAAAGTATGGAATGAATTATAGCCTGGTAGTGCTGGGGTGCTCTCTGGAGCCTTAAACCAGGTTTCTGTCACTGCACAATATCGATGTTCTCCATACTGAGGAATGCCTCAAGTGCATGCATTTTGAGGTTTAGACTTCTGGCGTTGAGTAGCATTACCCTTAGTTTTTGGTTAGTTGTGCTATTTATGGTGGTGGGTTTGTCTTTTGAGTCTTGCCTAAAAAAGGCACTATGGGGTGGCAAAAGCCTTGGCCAGTATTCAAAAACCTAAGGGTGACAGGTGCAAGCCATCTCTTGCGAAGCAATGTGGCTTGTCGAGCATGTCATCCCAGGCAGACAGATACTGGATCCCCTATGAATGACACCAGAAACTTAGCCAATTGTTAAAATTGATAATTTTTTCTTTATACTGTGGCATCATTCTTGGTGAGGGCAGGATGCTACTCAGGGTCAGGGTCATACTGGCCTGGGCTACGTGATCAGAGAGCTCTTCCATGTCTCTTTTCATGTAGTCCATCAAGGTACGTCTCCGGTCATTAACACCAACATGGACAATGATAGAGTATTAGTACTTGTTCTGGAATGACCTGAGTGCTTGTGTTATGTGGCGGATCCTGGCACCTGACAGGCAGCTAACTGTAACCTTCTTCTTGTCCAGCCTAGTTAGTGGGACATCAGTGTGCCTGACTATAGAGTCGCCTATTACTAGTGTGTTGTGTATGTTATTTTGCCTTAAGGGCTGTGATTGCATGGCACACTGATTATGTGAAGTATGTGTTTCATGGTTTGTGATGGGGTGTGGAGGTTGCTTGGGTGTCTGCTTTGGAGGTCTCTGTTGCTTTTGCAGATTTTTATTTAGAGCCTCCGAGTATGTTTTCGTGTAGTTATGTTTGTTATTTGCCGGTGTTGGTTTAGTAGGTCTATGTGAGACTGGTGGTATGTTGCAAGTATTTTCCTTTTCCTCTTGACTGTCAGTTCCAGTCTTGGGTTGAGAGGGCTTTGCCTCCAGTTTGGCTGTAACTGTATCTCTCGCATATATCAGTGTTTGGTGGTAGGAGGAGAGGGTTGTCTGTGTACATGAGACAGTTGTAACATTGCCTCAAAATGCCCAGATTTGCCAGTTGGACTGGAGAGTACACCTGAAACTGCCCTTTGGACATACCTGAATAGGTAAAGTGAGCTGTTTTTACTGATTGGCTGGTAGGGACGAATAGAGAACCTTGTCCTTCTGGACAGTATAGGGGGGTTAGTGCTACGGTTAATTAGTGCTTGCTATGAGTTTTGAGCAAGTGCTGGGCTGTGAAATGAATGGTTTGAGTGCTTAATTTGAAAGTTTGTCTAGTTCCAAGGGAAAAATTGAAGAGTAGACTTTGTGTAGCCGGGAATAGGTTAACCCATGCTAACTGGCACTTCCCGGTGTGCAAAATCATGCAAATGCATTTTTTATAATGGAAATTAAAGAGAAAGAAATTAGCCCAAAATGGCCAATAAAGTACTAACTTCTGGGCTGAAACCACTCCTCCAGGGACAGATAGGCTGCTCAAAGCTCACCTCTCTCACAGGTGAACAGAAAAACTTGCTTCTATCCAAGTATGGTATGGGCAACAAAGAAACTTGTAACACAGCCCTGAATTCAGAAATAACCTGAAAACTGGACTATACTAGTTCAGAAAGGTGGGAAACAAGTTCATATTTTTTTTTGTTTTTTTCAGAAAATAAAGCAGATACAATAAAAAAAACACTTTAAATGCACAAAAATGGCTATCACACTGTAGTGTGCAGCCTGCTACATTTAAACAGATTATTTAAACACAAAAATGATTTTGTTCAAGTGCAGGCAGGAAATAAGTATAATATGTAGCAGAAACAAGCTTTTTAAATCACAAAAACTCTAAAAAATGGCATTTAGGCAGAATTAGTTAAAGAAAGCTAGAAAATGCAGAAAAATGATACTTAATCACTCCAAATTCTCTCTTTTGTCTCTCTGCTGCTGTAGAACTTTGCAGGACACCGGGCAGGCACTTGCTGAGTGGAATACAAGTGAAAAAAAAACATGCAAATGCGGTTTTTATGGCAGGGAAATGAAAGAGATAGAAATTAGCCCAAAATGGCCAATAAACTACTGACTTCTGGGCTACAGCAAACAAGGCCCACAAATTTCAGAAAGAAACAGTTCAAATAAGCAGGCACAATAAACGTTTAACCAGAAATTCCCAGCTCAGAAGGGCAGAATCTAGCATCTCCTCACACAAGAGTGCAGACCACAAACCTTCTCAATGTAAAATAACTGGCCTGAAGCCCAAGTGCTTAAAACATAACTAATTCACGTTTAGAATAACAGACACTGAGCCTTCAATGAGCAATTCCCAACTTAAAAGGATGTAAGCTACCTGCCCTGCCACAACAATGCAGTCCACACACCTTCTTAATGTAAAACAACTGGTCTGAAGCCCAAGTGCTTAAACCAAAAGGCTTAGAATAACAGTTACAATTTAATCAGGCTACTACCAAGCAGTAATAGCTGCAGCAACATAATACAAGTTAGTACTTTTAAGAAGAAGCACAAGCAAAATAAGGTAATAAAGTGGGAAGAAACACAATTACAGTAAAAGCAGATGAATAAAGTGCAATTTGTTTATAACAATAAAAAACGAGCAAACTGATTTAAACAAATTACCCAATTAACCAGTAAAAAACTCAAAACTGAGCCCTGTTCCAGCAGTCTTCAATGAGACAAGTTCTAACAGCACACTCCTGCCACTAGGGTGTAGGGGAACCTTCTCCAAAAAATATGGCCTAGATTATTGCTCAAGTTATACAAACAAAGCTAGATTCAGCAGCCCTGAATCTATTCTATGCTACAGCAGACAAGGTGCACCAATATCAGAAAAACAGTTCAATAAGCAGGCACAGTAAGCTTTTGGCCAGAAGTTTCCATCTCAACAGGGCAGAAAATAGACTCTCTTCCCACAAGAGTGCAGACCACAAACCTTCTTAATGTAAAATAACTGGCCTGGAGCCCAAGTGCTTAAACCAGAATTAATACACTTTTAGAATAACAGACACTGAGCCTTCAATCAGCAATTCCCAACTTAGAAGGATGTAAGCTACCTGTCCTGCCACAACAGTGCAGACCACAAACCTTCTTAATGTAAAACAACTGGTCTGAAGCCCAAGTGCCTTAACCAAAAGACTTAGAACAGTTACAATTTAATCAGGCTACTACCAAGCAGTAATAAATGCAGCAGAATAAACACAATTGAGTACTTTTAAGAAGAGGCAAAAACAAAATAAGGTAATAAAGTAGGAAGAAACACAAATACATTTAAAGCAGATAAAGTGCATTTTTTTTATTTGTTTATATAACCATAGAAAACAAGCAAACTGATTTAAACAGATTACCCAATTAACAAATAAAAAACCTCAGAACGGAGCCCTGTTTCAGCAGTCTTCAATCAGACAAGTTCAGGGCCTAAGTGGGTATGCCTACTCAGATGTTCTTTCTGTATTAGGCAGGATGAGCTAATGAGACTAGACTAGGATATAGCTGGGATGGGGCTGAACAGATGGGAATGGTAGGAGTGTCTGAAATCAAAATATGATCTCACTGTACTCGGCTGATTGAGCAAATGAGATGGGCCCAAGAGGAGTGTTCAAATACAAATTTACAGGAGAGGCGGTCAATTCCAAAGCCACCAAGATTAAAACCACAACAAGAACAGGGAGGGTGGGTGAGGAAAACACATTGCAGACACAGAGAGAGCTCACGATTTTCATTGAAAAAATAAATAAGCAGATAAACACAGTACTATTTTAACACAATATTCAATGAAACAATAAAACAGAAAAAAATGCAGTACTATCTTATAACACTGCAAGTTTGTACTTATTTCAGCTTGTAGTAAAGTTGATGTAGGTATGTAAAAGCTAACCAAACAGCTCAAGTATGCAACTATTCAGCAGAAATAATATCAGAGATAAGGTACTATGACTTTAAGTCACAGAGAAACCCTCTAGGCCAAGATTTCTACACCAAATATCAATGAAGTGAGAAGACTAAACCCACTAACTGCAGACACAGAGAGAGCTCACAATTTTCAGTGAACAAATAAATAAGCAGATAAAAGCAGTACTATTTTTAACATGATATTCAATGAAACAATAAAACAGAACAAAATGCAGTACTATCTTATAACACTGCAAGTTTGTACTTATTTCAGCTTGTAGTAAAGTTGATGTAGGTATGTAAAAGCTAACCAAACAGCTCAAGTATGCAACTATTCAGCAGAGATAATATCAGAGATAAGATACTATGACTTTAAGTCACAAAGAAACCCTCTAGGCCAAGATTTCTACACCAAATATCAATGAAGTGAGAAGACTAAACCCACTAACTGCAGACACAGAGAGAGCTCACAATTTTCAGTGAACAAATAAATAAGCAGATAAAAGCAGTACTATTTTTAACATGATATTCAATGAAACAATAAAACAGAAAAAATAAAATGCTGTACTATCTTATAACACTGCAAGTTTGAACTTGTAAAGTGGTTCTACACACACACACACACACACACACACACACACATATATATATATATATATATATATATATATTTAGAGAGAGAGAGAGAGAAAGAGAGTGAGAGAGAGATAAATATAAATATCAATAACATAAGTATATGTCTATATACAACACATGAATGTTTCCACAGAGCTTTCTCACTATTGTTGTATGCCTCTATTGCATGATATGCTTTAAAAAACAAGAACAATTCTTGTAGCTCTGAAGGTGTAGTGATATGTTCTTTGACTTCAGTGTACAGGTTCTTGGGTTCAAGATCTGGAACTACTGGCCTTTTCTTTAATGTTAAATGAGCAGACTTCATGATAAGTGTGAAAAAACAACACTGACTCCTACGGCTTGGATGGTTTAGTGTTATGTTCTCTGACTTTAGTATACAGGGTACTGGGTCCAAGACCAGGGAATACTGGCTTTTTCATTAATGGTAAATGAGTAGACTGCATGATAAGTGTGAAAAAAAGAAGATGACTCCTGTAGCTCAGATGGTGTAGTGTTATGTTCTCTGAATCTAGTGTACAAGGCCCTGGCCTGGGTTCAAGACTTGGCATGGCTGATTCTTTTGTTGCTGGGCAGAACAAGGGCTGTTGGATATGCAGTGATAGCATACCACTGCTTACTGCAGCTTAGTGATGTCCCTCACCTTAGTAGTACCTTAGGACAAGTATCACCCCATAACCTCTGTAGCGTTTCCAATAAATGAATAACAATGTAGTAGCAACAAATAGATGGATAGGAGTTGTCATCACAGCACTGGTAAATGTAAAAGTCTGTCTGTGTGTTTGTGTGTGTATATAGATCTGTTTGTAGGTTAAAGAATTAGGGCCCATTCACACTCAGTACACTTCCCATTGCCCTACTTTAGCAGTCCTGTAGATGTAAGTCACCTTAGACCTCACGGTAGCCCTGAGCCCGGTAAGCTCACTGGTGTATGTAGTAACTGTGTAACATTAGAGTTCAATAACCTGGTTAGGTAGAGGTTCAAACCTCAGTTATGCCAAATGGGTATGGTAAAGTATTTTCTGATGACTCTCAACCACTACAACACTCATTGCCATACTTTACAAGGGCTGGTGATGTTCCTCACCTTAGAAGTACCTTGGAACAACATCCATCTATAAGTTCTTTGGCACATGTGATAAAGATGTAACCTATAGTAACAATGACTAGATAGGTAAGGTTCTAATTTCAGTGCTGGCAAGTCAGTGTTGGTGTGATTTTGCAATAACAGGATATATTGGAGGATGGGTTTTGCTAATTTATTTCACTGATGTCCTACTATATATCCCAATGACCACATTACAAGGCTAACAGCTGTCAAGCACTGTAAGGGTAGGTGTAGACACTCTACAGCCCTAAAAGTGTGGTGCCATGTGTAATGGCTATGTGACAGTATGGTATAGGTAACATGATAGGCAGCCCTTCTAATCCTCACAGACCATACTCCACTCAGGAATCATACACACACACTTGGCTAGGCAGAAAACCCTAGAGCAGTAGTTTCCTTGCAAACCACCTCACAGATTGAACCCACAGTGTGAATGCAGTGGACCCCATGTCAAACTGCTGACCAGACATGAGCTGAGTCCCACAGAGTGTGGACCTGGGTCCTCTCATGGTTGCGATCTACACCTCTGAGGTGCAGGCCAACACAAAGGCACCCTGGCTGACAATGTTTGCAGACAACTGTAAGGTAGGTGCTATCATTACTCACCCATGTGATGTTGAAATCATGCACAAAGGCCTCTCTGAGACCTACCACTGTTGTCAGAACTCTGGACATTACCTCAATGCCAGGATATGTGCTGCCATTCCCTTTAAGAACACCATGCGTCACATAAACTAATACTTTGATGGTAGTCCACTGAACAGTGAGGTTGTTATAACAGAATGGGGCACACAGGTTAACAGTGAGTTCTCTGTCAACCACAACAGTGCCACTGAAATCAGAAAGTCATTCCATGTGTTACATCTACAGATTAAAGGTGTGTAATCCAACAAGTAACAAGCCATGGCCACCATGTACCCTCCTCCTCAGTAGGCTAATCAATGTGCACAGTAGCTATTCTCCATGTAATCCAGTGGACACCTGCAACAACTGTAAAAAGGCTACAAATGTATCCCACAAAGATAATCCCAGTTGTTACACACATGCCGTGTATGGACAGACTGCTATACCTCAAATTAATCCCTGTACCATACTGGCTACATAGGTGTGATCACTACCTGAAGTACACAGCCATGTCTCACCAATTCTGGTCAGGAATGCGACATCTGAGTATACAAATCTGTCCACACAACATGCACCAGAGACCTCAATCACACTTTCACACTACAAAGAACATGCTTGTGGGACAGGTTCACAACCCAGACACTGTCCATGGTATGGAATAAACATCACATACATGTGAATCAGTGCACATCACTGGCCATCTGTGATGCATGTCTGGATGAGTGGATGGGGAATAGAACACCCGCTCCTGAGGATCACTCCAGTGACTATACTCATCAGCCACAGTGGAGACTATTGTCAGGTGGCATGTTGGCAGGGTATTCCCTTGGGCTGACCTTGTACAGCCTTTATGGCTATTCACCTAGAACACACCTATGAATCTATGAACCTACGGATCCCAGTACTGACAAGTGTGTGTGTGTGTGTGTGTGTGTGTGTGTGTGTGTGTGTGTGTGTGTGTGTGTGTGTGTGTGTGTCTGTGTGTGAGTGTTTGTGTGTGCAAATAGCAATCTCTGTGTCTTTAGTTGATGTGATATCCCCTGGGGTGTGGTTATCAGCAAATGGAGGTGTGTTCAACCCACTACACTGAACATTCTCCATTTTACAACAGAATGTCAATTACCACATACCTGTATACAACACTCAGCCCTATAAGCTCTGAGGCATATGCAATCACTGTTATACATACCTTGGAAATCTGTGCAGAAACAGCTGTACCTTGCCTATGACATGACTGATGTGTTATCACACTGCCATACCCCTTGTACTTCCTGCAGCCCACATCCTGGTGGCACACAGATGCCTAGAACACAAACAGAATACAGAATGTAAGAACACATTCACTCAGCATTGCTAATAACAATAATGCATAATGGCCAAAACTATACACACACCCCAGTGTGTACCCCTTATAAATGCCAGATGACAGCACCTTACACAGCATTACATAGCTACAATTTAGTAAGTTCTCCCATGCATCAGACTCATGTTTGCATGTCCCTGCATCGACAGTGTGGATGGCAGAGATCTGGCACAGGTTTCATCATAGGCACAGGGTGTTTTCCGGTATTGCCAGAGGCCTAGGCTGCACCATTCGGTTGACATTATGTGTGTGTATTTGGGATGTGGGAATACCATGAACTGTGCAGGTGAGGTGCATGTGTGTGGAGGTGACCTTTTATTGATTGTGATGTGTGTGTGGCTGCACTACACTGACGTTTTATGGATAGCTGTTGGCTGTACATGGCAGGGAGTACACTTCACTGTGTCTGGCCATGGACACGGGAACTGGACCTGCCAGGGGTCTGACTGGCACTAGCAGGGGCAAGGCCCAAGGCAATACTACTCACTGATGGTGACTGATGTCTGCTGGAACAGTGACCATGTTGGGACTGGCCAGGTCCACTTGCCCATGACCTGCTGGATCGTGGCATGGACAGCACATCACCCTCAGTACTGCTAGTGTTACTGCCACTACAGGAGTGTGATGGTGCATAGCCACATGGACCCCCAGCTGATTGTGGTGCTGAGCTACATCTACATGACTGCTGCCTCCCCCTGCAAATTTTCAAATACAGATATTCCACAGTGGAGTGCCGCATCCTCACCCAACCATCTATCCATGATCTCATTGCCCTCATGCCTGGCTGCAACAAGTTCCTAAATGCCACCATGAACACCAGGGTGATGTTCTTCAACAAGCCTGTGCAGTTGTCTGGTGTGACATTCGTTATATGCCTGTGCATCCATTCAGACTGAAACATGCACCTGGTAACTGCCCAGTGACACTTGCTACATGGGCTGGATGGGCAGCAATCCTCCTCTGACCACCCCTGCCCATCTACCTGTGTGTGACCTCACCAGCACTCTGACTATGGCTAGTGCCTGGCCACTCACTTGCCATAGTCTCCACACTTGCATGTCCTGTGCCAACACCCAGCTGTCCTTCATTTGTGGCCACTGGTGATGGAGAATGTGGGAGCATTGTAACTGTGTGTGAGGATAAGGTTGACAAAGGTGGAATGCTAACCGGTGACACAGCTGCAACCCCTGCCAACCCCACCTGTGCCCCACTATGGTTATCATCATGGTCAGAGGCATCAAACAAGCTAACATCACTTATATAGCTGGAGAGATTGAGACCACCATGCCCAACTGTGAGGAAAAAGCAGTTTTAAGCAGTTGTAAGCGGGTGTGCATGGTTTTGTGCAATGGTAAGTGATGCCAATACATGGTTAAAAGTACAGGTGCTTAATATGTGTAGGCATTGCTTAGTGTTGCAAACTCGGTCAGCGCTGCTTACTGCTGCTTACTCCATGCTAATTTCTTTAAAAGAAAAGAAAAAAGGGGTGATAGAAAAGTGGTGAAAAAAGGAGCATGCATAGGGAAAAACAAGATGAAAGATATCTAGGGATGTGCAGAACGGGAGTAGGGAATGTCCATAGCTGTCCATTTCTTCTGCAGCAACAGCTATGCACTTTTACAAAATTTGGAGGTAAATTTGGAGACTCAAACCCCTTAGAGAGCAGTGAGCACAACAGTAATGTGTTGTCAAGCCAATTTGACCAGATTACATGTGTCCAGTGGACAGGTGTGTGAAATGCACAGCTATGTATGGGGCACAATTTTTGTGGGGGGCAGATTTCTTTTTTTTAAGGTGAAAGTGAGATGTTACAGAAGGATAGTAGGTATAATTGGGGAGGTAGGTTGGGTAGGAATACAGACAAGACAGCAGACAAGAGTGGTGTATGACACATGTGGTGGGTAAACACCTTGGGCATGGAGGGTGGTTGGGAATCAAACACATGAGCTCCCAAGTGGTTACCATGGGACTGAGGTCCCCACCCATAGGCAGTTACCACTGCACCTTCACAGCCCCAAAGGTGGCTGTTCTGGGGGCTGAGTAGGAGGGGCAGGCTGAGTGCACATATGTAACTGTGACTATGGGAATATGGGTAGAAACAGTCAGGTAATGTTAACAGATAGTTCCTCCATAGGTGTACCAGGTAAGAAAAGTTATGTATTTGTTGTAAGAAGGTTGTACACTGTGTACAACACCCACTGTCTGTGCTACTGCCATACTCTGCTAAGCTAAGCTACACACAGACCCACTTAGCTAAGGTTAGCAGCGCTTAAAGGGGTATGTTGAGCAATGCTTACCAATGGGCTAATCCTTGCTTAGCATGCATATTTAAGCAATGCTTACACCCAGTAAGTATAGCTGTGCAACGATTAACATTGTTCAAAATTTTATTTTATAGAATATCAGCTTTATGGCATTGGTTCATCATTACTGACATATTATAATTTGCTGTTTACCTTCCCTGACATCCCCCTATGTGTTTTCATTACATTTATTCTTGTGTTACTATACTGTATGGGCCACTTGTGTTTATATGGGGGTTTCACATCTTTTCTGGACTGCCAACTCATTTTTATATTGTTTACTACCTCATTTATTAAAACATGTTACTTTTACTACTGCTTTCACATATAAAAGTGAACAGACTTCATTGGGGCTCAAACCATAAATCCCTGCTGTATGCAAAGCAGAAACTCTAACTGCTACACTATTTTGGATTGCTTGTTTTACTCATGTTTTCCTATTTAGCTCCTTCAGATATTTAAGCTATGCTAAGCACAGCTTTGCAACAAGTACACCCGCTCAGCTATGCTTAAACTTTATTGCAGACAGACAAAAAAATTATTAAATTTATGTTTTTTTTTTTGTTTTATGTGGGGGGCTGTGCTTATGTTTCAGCACAATTAGAACATTGATGGGATGACAAGCTTGCATTAGTGTGTATTTTATACAGGGCATACAGTCATACCTCTCAACCTCTTAGAGCAAACAATATGGACAAAGCCTTACATGATGTGGGGACAACTAGGGACAGGTTTTAAATATTGCTCTTATAAATTTACAAAGTTAACAGAATTATAGGTTTTGCATTAGTATGTATTTTCTGAAGGATGTGGAGTCTTACACTCAAATGTTTTCTCTTTATTTGCCGACTTCTGTACAGTTGGGAGGTATGCCGTGGACACTTACAGTGTCAGCGGACATCCTCTCTGCCTTTCAGTTGCCGAACAGCAATTCTGCAGTGTAGGGGACATATGTATTGTGAGAGCACTGCCCTCGGACACTCGCCCTGAGATCGCACACAGACCCATGTGTGTATTAAAACATGGCAGCGTACTTTTATGCATATGCAAGGCATGCTGCTGTACTGCACAGGAATGATCACTTCCGTGCAAGAATAAACTATTCTTGCATGGAAGTTTGTTGAATCTGGGGGATTATTTAAGAAATGTTAGCAATTGTTTTCTTAAATAATATTATTGTATAATAGCAATAGCTGATTCTTGGTATGGTATATTGAAGATTTAGCCATGGTTGGCTTTGTTTAATCATTCAGGCTTCTCCCTTACACCAACCGTGGGTAAATGATCCATATACCATACCCGCATCATTGGTTATTGCTATATTAATTACATGTATACAAAATCGACATTAGACTAATGTCACTTGGCTTCCTAAAAAGGAATTATTTTTTAGATGGAAGAAATAAGGGGACTTCCTGACATGAGTCAGACAATCACTGAAACAAAAAACAATGGGAATCCACAAAATAGAAAGACCAAAATGTTTTGAACCTTGCTTTTGACAGGCCTGACAAAGGCACATTCTTATACTGTTTCTTCTTTGTGTGTGTGTGTGTGTGTGTGTGTGTGTGTGTGTGTGTGTGTGTGTGTGTGTGTGTGTGTGTGTGTGTATTCAATTTAGATTCTCATAATCAGATTTTGATGTATGAAACAGTGACCTCCATGGCTATAATGTTAACATAAATGCTGTTGACTAATGATTTTAATTCCTGACACTGAGTGATTAGAATAACTTTCACTGAGAAAAATCTACTTTGATAACAATTACATGGCTAAAGTAATGGCTTTACTTTCTAAACTGTCATTAGCGTACATTTTATAGAGCTTTCTTTAAGCACAGAACAACTGTGATCAAATGAAGTTTCATGCATTTTGTTATGTCTACTGATTGAAAACTGTGAGAATTTAAATAGACTATCATTTTCATGGTATAGCATGTTTTGATTTTGTAATTAATTTTGAAATTCAAGAATCTATTTAGGTCAAAATATGTCCATCTAGATTACTCTTTTTCTATATGTTAAATGTCTGGATGTCTTTTTGTGGACCAGTCAGTCTGTCTACTATTTAACAGTCTCTTTGTAGAGTTAGTTATAACACAGAGTCTATTACTTAACCCTATTATGGCCTGTTATTTTATTTGAGCTGATACAGGAATGACTGAAGAGTTAAATAAGGATTATATGACAAGCTATGTACATGCTTAGTAGAAATGGGATGGGCCATAGCCTTTAAACATATTAACACCTACTTTCATTGTAATGTACATTTTATTCCAAATGTTCAGTTCCAAGGCTTAAATTGCAACTATGAAATATTAAAATACTGCAACACTGAGCTATATATCAAAACAAATAGCATATTTTGAGGTAGCCTGTATCATTGCGTTTTCAGTTAACTACAACTGTCAGGCTTGCGTTATCATATTATATGCAAGCATGTTGAAAGAATTCTCTCAATTCTTCTTAAAATTAATTTTGTTTTCACCAATTACTTTCAATAATCATTAATTTTCATGTAGCAGATTCAAAAATTAAATAGAGTATAAAAAAGATAACCCTGGCTTGGCTGCCTAACTTTAGATTGAAGCATATTACTTTGATCTAAAGTTAATAATACAGGCAGTGTTGAGCAAAGCATAATGCCCAACAGGCTGTGTGTTATTTTGTAAATAATGCATGCCCAGGGGCACAGGCAGTGGGCCTCTACACCACTGGAAGGTCATTTACACAATAACACACATCCTGGAGGATATTATTGCACTTAGAGAATGAACTATCTCTTAAATTGTTTTGTATTTGTTTGTTTTTTGCTTTTTTTTTAAATGACTATATCTTGCTTTCATATTTTGGATGTACATCAATTCCTCCGCCCATACCTCTTAATGTTTTAGGGCAAGATATATCAACAAAGGAAAAAATAATTGGTGGATAAAGGCCCAAAAATAAGGGCAGACTGTAAATATTCCTCTTATAAGCTTATACTTTATTTTTTGAAGGATATAAAGTCTGAAACTCAAATGTATTGCATTATTTAGTGAATTCAGTTCCGAGTGATTTGCTGTAAAACCTTAAATTTTATAAAGAACAGACCAAAAATATAAAGCAAAAATCTGGACAGTTGAGAAGTATGCCTCCACATAATGTTTCAAACTTTCTGTAGTATATGTAACTGCCATTGGAGGAAGTATTTTACATACAAAGTATAAGTTTGATAAGTATTTAATGTCTACATACACTCTTTATCTCTCACTCATGCACACACAAACATTCATAAGTAATGTACCTTTAAAAACACATATGATTAAACCCAAACTGAATGTCAATAAATAAAAAAAACTCAATTAATAATGCTATCCATTAAAAGTTTCTTACTTCTGTATTGTTCAGCTGTGCAGATTTTTAAAGAATGTCCAGATTTTTAACTTATTTTCTTTTTCTACTGTTCCTAAAAAAGTTTGTAGTTTGCTGGCAAGTCTTTGAGGGTTGAAGTCACTAAATAATTACATGCATTTGAGTTTCAGACATCATTTCCTTCAGAAAATGCATGCTAAAACAAATATTGTTATTCTAGCAACATTCAAAGTTTATAAGTATAATATCAATGCCTATTTCTGTGCCTTTGTCCCCCTATTATTATAGGCTTTGTCCAGATTTCTTGATCTAAGAGTTTGGGAGGTGTGCAATCCTTTGCTGTGAAGTGACAGAATCATTTTTCAGCAGCCATTACCTATACATTAACACCCTGCTGGAGAACATTTGTTCTCCAATCAGGTTTTAATGTACAGTTTGCCCATTCTGTAAACCAGTATATCCTCGACTTTCTGAAGTATCAGTAAAACGAAAATGGAAAGCGTTAATACAATGTGAGTACTGTAAGGAGTGTGATGAGGAAAGCCCACCTTTCGCTTGCACACAACTGCACTGACACTTACAAGTACAAAGTGTGAATCACACTGACACTACAGACATAAATCTTAAATTAATAATGAAGTCACAGAAATACTTATATAACAAAACCAGAAAATAAATAAATACATCATGATCATAACATCAAATAGGACAGGTTTGCAAACGTTTTGTAAAAAAAAAAAAAAAATTCAACTAGCCTCTGTCAAGCTACTGGTACTCCTTTCCATTGGCAAAGTAAAATGCCACTATGCTACTTAGTGGCTTCTGAGCTGTTGTTGCAATTACTTCTTTCATCCACAGTACTGCTTATGCTGCATAGTGCTCTTTTATATTTTAACATTTTAACACTGTATTTTGGTTTTCCGTGATATTTCAGAGAACTGATAAGATTCTGCACTTTCTGCACAGTTACCTTTAGATTAAAGTAATATTATTCAATGCAAATTTAGAAAGCCTCCTGCCTTACACAACAAAATCTAACCACAGCCATATTCTCCTTTTATTGACCTAATGTTAGTTATAATGTCATTAATCATATTTGGTGTGTTCTGACCATTTAGTCTTAAAGTTTAAAGCAAATGTTTTCACTGCATGATTTAATAGTATTATCATATATTTTAATAATAATTTTGTATTCTTCAAGATAAAAAATACAGAACTTTCACTTCTAATTGTTTAGACATATTATATAAAATGGTTCTTCTAAATGCCAAACAGGAACTTGTAAGAGTCATACAAAGTTGATTTATGATATCAACACTCCTCACTGTTCTATTCTGTAAAAATGATTCCACCGTTTAGTTGATAGGAACTCTGACTTTCAAATTTTCTGTAAAAAATACAAAATCTAGACTTTGGTAAACAGGATTTTCACAGATTTTGTCAGTTTAGGCCAGAACACACAATCACAACAAGTATTTATTCTCATATTTACATAACCTCTTTCTAGACTGGATAGCTTATGGAAATGTTGAGTGGTGTGATTGAATTTTTGAAAATAGACAACAGCTGCTTATTCATAAGTATTACTAGAAGGTAGTTCTAATAATATGTGCTGATCCCTATACTTAAAGGTTGCTTGTTCATAAGAAACTTTAACTAAAAGTGTGTTCCACACAATCATTTTTTTCAAATAAATGTGTAAATCTTGCTGGTTGATTGTAAGCAGTTGTATACTTGGCTATTTGCTAGTTTCTGCAAAAATTGAAAGTGAATAGCTTCTGTGTGGACTTGTGAAAATGATAGTACTCTGAAGCAGCAATAAAAAGGTGAACATCATTAAGACGGTATCCCCTCCAACATGCACCAGTGTGAAAGAGTTACATGTGTTTCTTGGTTTGAATAATTATGGAAATGTATACTAAATGAAAGGGCAATGCTAAGTATGTTGCATAGTACTGCTGAAAGGCAATGTGCCTTGGCACATTATGATCAAGAGTTATTTATTTATTTGTTTGACATTTGTTTACTGGGAAAGTCCAACTGGGTCAGAAAGTACCCACTTTCAGCAGAGGCCAGGGAGAAAAGCTCCCCAGTCACAATATTTCAAAAATCAATTGTAGATATTTTAAATCATAAAGTATCATGTTACATTAAAAAGCATCAATTATAAATATTTTAAATCTCAAAATATCATGTTACACTACAAAATATGAGTGAAAAAAATGTTGTAATGTGAAAACATACAACATATGTTTCATTGTATAGTGCGATGAAAAACAATAACATGAGATGGAAAAATATATGTTAAAAATTCAATAGTCATATATATTTGTTACATATATTAGTATGTGATGAAAGAGACCTGAAACAATTCTAAAAATAATTTTTTAAGAGATATTTGAGATTGCATGATTAGAGACAGTAAGGTGAAACTGAGCGATGTCTTATAAGAGTGGTGTTCATATTATGGTTGTAGAAGGAAGAAGGATGGAGGGAAGGAGATTACAAGAACTGTACAGGTAGAGTGTCTTCATGTAGCTTAGCTGAGAAGGGAGGAAAAAAGGCAGAGGAAATGTCTGCAGAGATGAATCAAATAAGGTTAGGAACAGGGAAAACAAAAAGGTGTAGAGTAGGAGGCTGTAGTGGGTAGTGAAGTATGATCTAGGTTGAAGGGGATGAGTGAAATATAGTGAATAAGTTCATCCAGGATTGGCAGAGGAGCAGGTCCAAGATTTTGTAAGGTATTCTTTTAGGGAGCATTTAAAGGGGGGTATGTTAGAAATAGTTCTGGTAGTTATAGGTTTTGCTACTGAGTATGCGCATAGGCTTTGTCCAGGGGATTTATTTGGTTTATTTATGGTGAGAAGCTATCTGTTCTGATCTAAGAGTTCTTTTCAGAAAATATAAGAGGTAAGAGCTGGGTAGGTTAATGGTTTGTGTATGATTTTATGTATTGTTATAAGTTGAATGTAGGAGAGGTGGAAGGAGAGTTCCAGCTCATTAAGGGTATATAGAACTTTATAGTGATGGCTAAAGGAGGATTAATTAGTAGCAAACTTGGCAATTTTGTTGTAGCGCTTTTCAAGTTTGTTTTTTATGGAGACTGTAAATTGGTTAGAATTGGTACTCCATGGAGTAGGGAGGGGAGAAGTTAGGTTTTTAGCTAGAGTAATTTTTGTGGATATGCTTTGAAAATTTTTGTTTCTGTATAGCATGCCTAGTTTTTTTTTTTATATTGCTTTGGATGTCTAGACTGGGATAGCAGCTAGATTTAGGTATTCCAAGGGAAAGTTGTCGGCTGAAGAGGAAAAATGTTTTAATTTACCTAAAAGCTTTTTAATGAGAGTAATAGAAATTGGTTAAAAGGTAAAGTTGTTGGAGTTGTGTGAATGTGTATTGTAGAGGTTGCAGATAGGGGAGTTTGTGAAGGAAATGTGCTAGGGTCTAAGGTAGGGGAAGTTTGCTGTATGGAAAGGGTGTGTCAGGTGAGTTTATGGTTAAGTTGTCTATGCATTCTGAAAAAAAAACAATAAAACAGAGCAGACCACATACTGCAGAACTCCACTTTAATAAAAGTTTAGCGCTTTCATCAGAACTGTTTCCAACTTCTCCAGAACACCAACATACAACAGTAAAATGTTTAAATAGGTACATCACAGTCACATGATACTTCATACATTCCCATGTATACTAAATTTAAAAATGCAGTCTTCCAACAAAGCATATTTTACATAGTTCAAAACCTTGCTTATTACAAAAACACTTGAATAAAATATGTGTATAAAAACACATGCGTACAAAATAAACAGAAACAGTAGCATTGTAATAGCTAAAAAAAGCACAAACACAAATCTAAGAAAAACATAAAACATATTCAGCCTTCAGTTGCAAAACATTGCTGATTGAGACAGACTCATTTAGCCCAGGGATCTCCAATGCATTACACCTGAGTTGCCAAAACAACTCCTTGCATTCTAGAAGCAATTCATGAGGTCCACCCCTTTCATCAAAGCCCACTTTTTCTATACAGGTGTATTTAAATGTAGGATTTTTACTCACATGTTTTGCAAGAGCATTTCTTTTGTCATTCTTGTTTATGTCATATTGATGCTGGTAGATCCTATGTTTAAATTTATTCTTGGCCTTACCAATGTAAAATGACAAACACTGTTGACACTCAGCAAGATACACAACATTATTGCTCTGGCAGTTCAACTTCTGACAAAATTTAAAAAATCCCCATCTGGGTATACAAATTTCTACACCTTATTTTACATACCTACATTGATTAGAATGTCCAAATGTAGACATACGGCTTGGGTGAATTTTTTCTTTTGTCTTTCAAGTACATTTTTAAAATATAGAGCTTTCTTGTACACCACTATAGGGTTCTTCCCCATTTTCTTCACATACTCACTATCAGCTCTGAAAACATCCCAGTTATGTTGCATTATATCCCTAATGCTATCAAAATGTATATTATATCGCAATATTAGGGCTCTTTGAAAATTAACTGCGTCTCTCTTACTATTCAAGGTGACTAAGTCACCATTTGTCCCAAGTAGTGGCTTAAACATGCCTTCTTGTCTTTTTCTGATGACCTCCTAAAAAATATTGTCCAAGAATATAACTGGATACCCTCTGTAGATCAACATATCCTCCAAAATTGAACATTGTTCACTAAAGGTAGAGTCATTACTCACCATACATGCGAGTCTCACCATCTGGCCTTTGACCAGAGACTTTTTTGATAGATAGTGTGGTGGCTTTTAAAATGAAGTAGTGAATTAGAGTAGGTAGGTTTTCTGTATATGTTAGAGTCAAAACTACCTTCATCTTTATTCTTTGAGATGGTCACATCCAGATAATGAACATCTTCTTCACCTGTTTACATGGTAAACTTAAAAAATGACGCACTGCTGTTCAAATGTACAAAAAATTAATTAAGTCTATCCCTGCCACCTTTCTAAAAAAAATGACAATGTCATCTAAATAGCGTATGTAAAGTATCCAACAATTACTAAACTCAGAGTTGAGGACATATTGACTTTCCCATTAGGCAAGGACAATGTTGGCATATGTGGGTGCACAAACTGCACCCACTGCCACACCTTTAAGTTGTCTAAACAACTGGTTTTCAAACATTATAAAGTTTGTTTCCTAAAACCGGATTCATTAAGGTGGTAATAGTCAATGCTTTGCCATGATCTACACTGGGGTGGTTACATAAAAACACATAGAACATATCTAAACCCTCAGAGTGTGGGATGACAGAATAAAGATCACATACATCAATAGTGACAAATGACAGTTCTTTACAGCATAGGTCATTTGAAACTTTTGATAAAAAAATCCCAAGAATCCCTGAAAATATATTTATGTTCACTCAAGAGATTCTTAATGTTCACATTTATGTATTTTTCTATTGGCAGGGTTTTTGAGGCCTTTGCATCCATGATAGGCCTCAATGCGGGGGGGTCTTCTAAACTCTAATGAGTCTTGGCTATGCCAAAAATGGTGGGGGTCAGAAGGTACGGTACCTTCAGAAATCCGAGGTCAATCACACTGATCAGGCTGTATAACATCAAATCCGCTAGTACAAGGTCAATCCTATGATATGAAATATTCATTTCAATGACTGAAACTTCTTCGTAAGTATTTGTATACAGTATAGATAGCATTCTGTCAATATATTCATTCACATCCATAACCACTAGGCCCCCACCTTTGTCAGGTTTCATTACCCTGACCTGATGCATGCCATTGATGTCCTTTAATAAATTTCTTTCTTTGTGTGTGTTACATTATGGTGAAAACAGACCCTATTTTTCTTGCCTGCCTTTTTCCTGATATCATTTTCACACATTCTCTCGAATATGTTGACCAATTGGTGCAGGGATGGATTGAAGGTACTGGGTCTCTTACATACTGTATTCACATTTAAATTAAGATGTCCCTGTGGACTTTGATGGAAATGCAGACCCAAATTCAACATTTTCACAAATAATTTAAGTTGTAATAAAGATTTGTCGATGCTAGCCTGTCTAGAGGGAAGAAATGTTAGCCCTTTATCAAATATGTCTGCCCATTCTGATGTTACTTGGGCAGAACTATTACTGAATATTTTAAAGTCTCCTATTTTATTCTTGACTAGCTTGCATCTAGAAATGTTATTCACCACCTGTACCTGCATGTCTCCCTCCCCCTGTCATTCCTTGGGGGTACTTCCCTCATGTAGTATGGTGTCTGGGAATAATTCCCATTGTTGTTCCCCTCCCTGCCCTGCTGTTGTCTCTGCCTCTGATTCATCAGTCTCTCAGACCTCTTCAGAGGCTGCACTTCTAAAGGGCTATTAAGTTCATCATCATTTTCATCCACAATCTCATTGTTGACATCATAATTATTAACTTGGTTGACATAGTTGTTGTTCCTATTTTGCCCTCGTGGTGGGTGTAGATATGCCTTCCCAGACTCATAGTCCAATTAGTATCTTTTTTGCTTTTCTGTCTTTTAACATCACCATTTTATCGTCTATGTCTCTTTAGTGTACTCAGAACTTTTAAACTGAAACAATAAATAATTTTTGATATTGTTATCAAGAGTCCCAATGTTCTTTCTAAGTTTAACTATTTTCTTTTCATTACATTTAATTAAAACGCTAAGCAGTTCACATCCTTGTTTGTTAAAAAGTTCGAGCAACTCACAATGTAATTCTGATTCTTGTATAAGTCCTGGCAGGTATTTCCAGTTTCATAGTCCTTTTGGCATTTGCTGTCTTTTATAATACTCCTCTAAGTAAGAATTTTCAAGCTGTAATTTCCGTAGTTGAACATTTGGTCCTTAACTGCTCCAATCTGCTTGTCCAAGCTGCCATGGTTTACTTCACTCGCTGCCACACTGAATGAGAATTCTCTCCACTCCAACCAAGAATGTACAGAAAACATTTAATTCCATCTTTCCTCATTGGCCAGTGAAGTGCTGGCTCCACCATCGCTATGGAAATCAGGAAGTGAGTTACCTGAAGTCCTTACAACCTACACTGTTCTCTGAGCTGGGGTTATTAAGTCAGATTCAGATATTTGTGTAGAAAAAACTGCTCCACTGTCTCGATTAAGTAAATGAAGCTGAAAACAAGTGAGGTTTTCCTCCATATGCTGTGTCAGCACCTGAATAAGTGTTGACAGATTCCCAATGCTTGTAGAAAGTCCATGACATGAACAACTGGAGCCATTGTGAATGTTCCCACTCTCACTCATAATTTCCACCAGGAAAATCACAGAAGAACGAAAAACACTAAAAAAAAAACAATAAAACAGAGCAGACCACTTACTGCAGAACTTCAGTTTAATAAAAGTTTAGCGCTTTCATCAGAACTGTTTTCAACTTCTTCAGAACCCCAACATACAACAGTGAAATGTTAAGACAGGTACATCACAGTCAAGTGATACTACAGACACTCCCATCTATACTAAATTTAAAAATGCAGTCTTCCAAAAAAATCATATTTTACATAGTTCATATCATAGGATTGATCTTGCACTAGAAGATTTGATGTTGGACAACTAGATCAGTGTGAGTGACCTCGGATTTCAGAAGGTATCCTACCCTAGAACCCCCACCATGTTTGGCATACCCAAGACTCATAAGAGTTTAGAAGACCCCCCCCCCATTGAGGCTTATTGTGGATGCAAAGGCCTCAAAAACCCTGCCTATAGCTAAATACATAAATGTGAACATTAAGAATCTCTTGAGTGAACATAAATATAATTTTAGGGAATCTTGGGAATCTTTTTATCAAATGTTTCAAGTTACCTATACTCTGAAGAACTGTTATTTGTCACTATTGTTGTATGTGATCTTTATTCTGTCATCCTGCACTCTGAGGGTTTGGATATGTTCTATGAGTTTTTATGTAACCACCCCAGTGGAGATCATAGCAAAGCATTGACTATTACCACCTTAATGAATTTGGTTTTAGGTAACAACTTTATAATGTTTAAAAATCAGTTATTTCGGCAACTTAAAGGTGTGGCAATGGGTGCAGTTTGTGCACCTACATTTGCCAACATTGTCTTTGCCCAATCGGAAAGTCAATATGTCCTCAACTCGGAATTTAGTAATTGTTGGACACTTTACGGATGATATTTAGATGACATAGTCATTTTTTGGAAAGGTGGCAGGGTTAAACTTAATGAATTTTTTGTTCATTTGAACAACAGTGCATCATTTTGTAAGTTTACCATGGAAATAGGTGAAGAAGATGTTCATTATCTGGATGTGACCATCTCAAAGAATAAAGATGAAGGTAGTTTTGACTCTAACATATACAGAAACCTACCTACTTTAATTCACTATTTCATTTTAAAAGCCACCACCCTATCTATCAAAAAAAGTCTCTGATGGAAGGCCAGATGGTGAGACTCACCCGTATGGTGAGTAATGACTGTACCTTTAGTGAGCAATGTTCAAGTTTTGAAGGATATGTTGATCAACAGAGGGTATCCAGTTATATTCTTGGTGAATAGTTTTTCGGAGGTCATCAGGAAAAAACAAGAAGGCATGTTTAAGCCACTACTTGGGACAAATGGTGACTTAGTCACCTTGAATAGTAAGAGAGACACAGTTAATTTTCAAAGAGCCCTAATATTGACATATAATATACATTTTGATAGCATTACGGAAATATAATAGAACATAACTGGGACATTTTCAGGGCTGAGAGTGAGTATTTGGAGAAAATGGGGAAGAACCATGTAGTGATGTATAAGAAAGGGGTCTACTACTAATGTGTGGGATGTCGGGTTAGGCTGTGGGAAAGGTGAGTGTGTGTTGTGTGCTAGTGAGGGACTGTAGTTTAGGGACGGGTGTTAAGAGTTAGGGTTAGTGGGGTGCAGGTAGTGATGTGTGCGTTAGTTTAGTGCTGGGCTAGGGTGGGTTAAGTGAGTTAGGGTTAGGGTGCAGGTAGGTGGGTGCAGGTAGGTGATTTCCATCGGGGAATCGTCGTGTCAGTAATTAGTAGTAGACCCATAAGAAAGATCTATGTTTTAAAAATTTACTTGAAAGACAAAAGAAAAAAAGTCACCCTCGCCATATGTCTAAATTTGGACATTGTAATCAATGTAGGTATGTAAAGGAAGGTGAGAAATTTGTATACCCAGATGGGGAGTTTTTAAATTTTGTCAGAAGTTGAACTGCCAGAGCAATAATGCCGTTTATCTTGCTTAGGGTCAACAATGCTTGTCATTTTACATTGGGAAGACCAAAAATAAACTTAAAAGTAGGATCTACCAGCATCAATATTATATAAACAAGAATGACAAAAAAAAATGACCTTGTAAAACATGAGTAAAAATCCCACACATTCTTTTAATTACACCTATATAGAAAAAGTGGGCTTTGATCATAGAGTTGGACCTCATTAATTGCTTCTAGAATACAAGGAGTTGATTTGGCAACTCAGGCGTAATGCATTGGAGCTCCCTGGGCTAAATGAGTCTATCTGGATCAGTAGTGTTTTGAAACTGAAGGCTAAATATGTTTTTCTTAGATTTGTGTTTAAGTGCTTTTTTAGCTATCACAATGCTGCTGCTTCTGTTTATTTTGTATGCATGTGTTTTTATACACATTTTATTCAAGTGTTTTTGTAATAGCCGAGGTTTTGAACTATGTAAAAATATGCTTTTTTGGAAGACTTCATTTTTAAATTTAGTATAGATGGAAGTGTCTGCAGTATCATGTGACTGTGATGTACCTATTTAAACATTTCACTGTTGTATGTTGGTGTTCTGGAGAAGTTGGAAACAGTTCTGACAAATGTGCTAAACTTTTATTAAAGTGGAGTTCTGCAGTACGTGGTCTGTTCTGTTTTATTGTTTTTTTTTTCGGTGTTTTTCATTCTTCTGTGATTTGTCTATGCATTCTATGAAGTATGTACTAAAGTAGGTAGTTGTTTGAAAAGGGGGAATGTTTGGGTATAAGCTGGGGTACTTTTTTGTACCTGACTGATGAGAGAGGATAAGGAGCACCAGAATTTTTTAGGGTTGCTTTTATGGCTATCTTGTAGCTGAGTATAATAATATTTTTTATCTTTAGTAACTTGTTTCCTGGCTTGGCTTGATAGCTGTCTGAATAGTTGCCAATATTTGTGATTTTTATTCTTTTGTCAGTTAATCCATGCTTTGTCTCTGTCTTTCATAAGGAGCTTGTATTGGTTGGTGAGCCATGGGATATGGCTGTTTTTAATTCTTTTTTGTGCACTGTAGATGTTAAGAATATTTGGAAATGCTTCATTGAAGTATTCAACTGCATGATTTAAGGGGAGTCTTTTTAGGATGGACTAGTTAACTGCCTTCAGAGCTTCAGTGAAAGACTCCTTGGAGAATCTGGAGTGATTGCAGGTAGTTTTGTGCTTATGTTCCTTTGTTAGTTGTGCAATAATCCTATGGGTATAAGCTGGCACATGGTCACTTAGTGTATCAGGGAGGATGGAGGAGGTAAAATGAGATGGGTTGGTAACCAGGATCCAGTCCAGGTTATATTGTTTGGAGTTATATTTACCATATCTTGTTGGTGCTACAGGGGCAAGCTATATGCATGAGTGATGTGCTTCATGTCCAGAATAACACACGTCTAGTGTCAGGATTATGTGGGGCATCACAGAACAGCAATGCTTCAGAGTCAGTGCTGCTAGCTAACTGTGTTAGCATTACCACCACATTAACTTGTTCTTGCTAACATTATTTAAAATGTCGGCACCATGTTGCACAGTGCACATAGTAATATATATATGCTTCACAGTACAGCAAACAATAAATACAAAAAATAACAAGAATACAAAAAATAAGAAATCAAAGGGTGAAAGTAGAAGAAAGAATTAGTAATGGAGAAGTTAAAGAAATAGAAGCTGAAGTTATGAATTATCTGTGAAGTGAAGGATTTAGTGTAGAAAACCCAACTCATGTAACATTAGAGCACGATGGAACAATGAATCACCAAGTTAAGGAGAAACATGTGGAATGAGAAGTATCTGATCAGTTGTTACCTGAAGATGGTCAGGAGCCTACAGTAAGAAAGCAACCAGTATAAATTTTCAACTGGAATTGCACAGCAAGGGAAGAAGCAAGAAACCATGTCAACTCTAATGCAATCGATGTTGGAGTGATAGGCCAATAAGTTCCCATATGAGTGAGAAACGGATGACACAGAATGCAGCTGAAAAGAATAGGTCACAGGAAAATGTTTTGGAACTTTATGCAGAATGCTTGGAGGAAACAGAGAACAAAGAATGTGCAATCCATTTAGAAGAAAATGATTTAAGGAAAAAGTTGCTTGAGTTAATAAAGATGAATAGACATATTTAAATCAATGAAATAAATATATTACAGAAAGTAAATAAGACCCAACATGTCAGAAGTCTGGGAAACAGATAAACACATGAATTAAGACTATAAACAGAAATTAATGTTATATAACAGAAGTAAATGGGATATATTAGTGTAACTAAATTAGTAGCAGATAAAGTCTTATCATAAAAATGCAAAGCAATAAGGGAAAGGAAGGGAAAAATAAAATGCTATTGTGGGAACATCAAATAAGAGAAAAATATAAAGCAATTAAGGCAAGAAGTGCATTGTTAGAAAAGTATAAAACTGGGAAAAGATAAACAAAAATACTTAGAGAGATAGATATGAAAAAAACAATGTGCATTATCAGAACAGACCAGGATTTATCATACATTATTCTAAATAATAAACTAAAGATATCAGCACAGGCAGAACAAATCTTAAAAGATATGCAGATAAATATAAAGTAAAAGAACACAATAAGCAATTTGTTGGTCCGCCAAAAAGTTTTACAGAGAATTAGGAAACAAAGGAGAAGGACCAGAAATACCACTAAAAAAAAAAAAAAGAAATAGGCATATTTTGGAGAAATATTTATGAAGACCTTGTGGACCATTACAAAGGTGCAGAACAGATAGAAGAAGTAAAAGAAGCAGCAAGAGGTTTGAGTGTTCAGGATATGCAATGGGATGAAGAAACAGCTGGGGAAATTGAAACAAAATTAAGAAAAGCTCCTAAATGAAAAACCTCAGGCTCAGATGCAATATCTAACTTCTGGCTAAAAGTATTAACATCTTTACATGAAGATTTAGAATTGAGTAAGAACTACTTATGTGCACATCCCAAACTGATACCAACATGGCTAACAACAGGAAAAAAAACAATACTTTTCCTTAGACTGAACCTGTAAGCCATCCTAAAAGCTATAGACCAATATCCTGCCATCTGATGAGGTATAAACTATATACTGGAATTGATACCAACAGAGTTTATAGTTGTTTAGAAGAAAATTCAAATGTGGCAATAGAACAAACGGGTAACAAAAGAAAGTCATATAGAACAAAGGATCATTTGTTGTTAAAGTCATAATGGAGAATTGCAAAAAGGGGGAGAATCTAGGTATGACATGGATAGATTTAACAACATCCTATATTCAATGATAAAGGAGTGCTTTCAGATTTATAAGATACATAGTACATGGATCAATTACATTACAGTGACCATGAAACAGTGGCAAATGACTTTGCAATTAAGTCATGACAAAGGGCAAATTATTATCCCAGGGATAAAAATTTAAAGGGGGATATTTCAAGTTGATTCTTTGTCACTGGTATTGTTTTGTCTTGCTCTTAACCCATTAAACTATTTACTTAACAGATTAGGTCTTGGTTATAATTTGGTTCCTAGAAAACACACTTGTATAAAGATTTCTCATATGCCTTTTGTGGATGACTTAAAACTGTATTGTTCATCAGATGAGGAGTTGAAAGCACAAGTGCAAGCAGTAAAACATTTCACAGATGATACAAGAATGACATTTGGTCTCGATAAATGTGCAAAAGCAACATTTAATGCAGAAAAGTTACAGTACCAAGAAAATATTAGTCTAGGACAGGCATATGATATAAAGGAAATTGAGCAGGAAGGAGTTTATAAATATTTGGGAATTGATGAAGGATTATCAATAAAATATGAGCAGATGTGAATAAAACTCAGTAATGAATACGTCAGAAGCCTAAAACTAATATTGAAAACAGCCCTGACATCTAGGAATAAAGTCCTAGCTATAAACCAATTTACCCTTCCTGTTCTAACTTACGGTTGGACAGAAAAACAAGAAAAATGTTATATACTTATCAAATGATTTATAAAAATCAGAGTATATCAAAATTATATATCCCTCACTCTGAAGGAAGTATAGGCCTCCTTGAAATTGATTATATGTATAGATCCTGACCCAGAGACTCCCCAGACTCTGGAATAGATTGCCCATACATGTCAAGCAGAGTGCCTCTTTGGACCTCTTCAAGAGGAACCTTGACGATTGGATGGGAGAAAGGAAATTCACCCCAGGGATCACGTCAGTCACCCTGCTAGACAGGGGTCCAGGAAAGTAAATAATGTGGGAAGAAATAGCCAGGGAATTGTTATGGCTAGGCTTGTATAGGCCCTAGGGTTGATAGCCTAGTACCAACCTATGAACCTATGAACCTATGAATCTGCTATCATGAGGCTACATACATATCTGCTGACCTTGTCAGATCCAGACATAGTGAAAGTTTTAAAACCTGAGGAGAAGTCTAAGATGACCTCTCTGATTAGTTTAGTAGAAACATTCAGGTGTCAAGCAAGAATGGAAGTCAAACCAGAAGTAGATGAAAATCAGACAGCAACTAAATGTGCCAAAAAAAGGGTCAGATGAGATGGAAAGAAATGTGAAAAAGCCATAAATACAGTGCTAAGTATACAAAACTCCTGGAACAATCTCATGTTGATCAGGATTTGATGCAGGAATGGTTAAGGAGAGGTGAATTTAAACCAAAAAATGAAAGATTAATATTGGCAGCCAAGGACAGTGCAATATGCATGCATTAGTTTACAAAGTCCATTGACCATGGCGGAAAACAGACAGATGTAGGTTCTGTAATACAGAACTGGAAACAGTTGCTCATCTTCTTGATGGGTGTGATACACTAATGGCAAAGGGTCTGTATACTGAAATGCATAATAATGGGGCAATACTGTTGCACAGGATTGTGCAAACACTACAATATTGAAATAATTGAGATGCATTGGAAACATAAGCCACAAAGCATTACAGAGAATGATAAAGTTTATATCACATGGAATCATGGATTGCCAACAGTTCAGAAAATAGATGCAAGAAAACCAGATATAGTAGTCCATGCAAAGAAGACAAAAGTAGAATTGATCATTGACATTTCTACACCCAGAGATTACAGTGTCACAAAGTCATAAAATACCAAGATTTGCAAGCAGAAATGAGAGCAATATGGAAGGATACCCAGAGAGTTCCAATAGTAGTAGGGGCAATGGGTCTTATAAAAAAGAATTTACAGTCTTATTTAGATATGCTACTGATACATGTAACTCCATATGAATTGCATAAGGAGTCAATTCTGGGCACATTGTGGGCTGTGAAGAACACTTTTGACTAACATCAATGATTGAAATAACACTAATGCCATTAACTTTAATCACACCCTTTCTTAGGAACGGTGACCATTCCTGTCATGGTATTAGAAACCCAAAAGACTTGGTAAAAGTAAACCTAGAGCAAACAGTATATATTATATGTGGTCTGCTCCCTGCCTTCATTTTTCTTCTATATATAAATCTGTCTGTCTAGAATGTGTGCATGCTTACCAAGAAGATGACTCTGTGGAAGACTGCTCATGGGAGCCTTTGGTATAAGTTAGACATGTGCCAAATGTTTAAGTCATGTGTATTGCCCAGATTGTGCATAGGGACATTATAAATAATGCCTTATCATTGCAAACCACCTGGCAGTTCAGGGAATAGAAGCCCAAGTCATTCTACCAGTCATCAAAACAGAACTCCTCTGCAGCTCAATTTTCCAGTTTCACTGACAAATTAGTGCATTTAGGCAAACATCAAAGAATAGGATTAACAAAATGAAAGAAGGAGAAGTAACCAGTGAGAATGTGTATGAGAGACAGAGATACAGAGAGAGAGAGAGAGAGAGAGAGAGTGGCATCACATAGCACTGACATTTTCACATGGACTCAAGGAGAGAATATACATATGGTATGAGCTGTCTCTGCTGTTCTTATTCACCCCTGAATCATGGTGAAAGTATACATTGCCAGATATTACTTGAATTACTACCACAAATATATTGTGCAGGTTCTGAATATCATACTGAGAGGCTTCAAACACATAAGCACACACACACACACACACACACACACACACACACACACACACACACACACACACACACACACACACACACTCACCCTGTACATGCATAAGCACACACTTAACAACATCAGTGCATATCTGTACACTGCCATAGCTACTATGTTATGGGGTTTGTTTTGTGAACTGTCTCAGATGCCGACCACTTTCTCTCTCTCCATTGGTAGAAATGCTTGCAGCAGTCTAACTTGGGTTGTCCCACCCAGCTAACACACAACTATATTTAATAACAAAATCGCAGGTGACATTGCTGCTGTAGCACAAAATGAGGTATTTGTTTGATAGATATTTATCTAGCAATAGAAGTACTGGAGTAAATTAAGCTACATTACTTTTTCAGTACTTGCTTGGTAACAGAAACTGAGCCAAAATACCCTGTGTGATATACAACATGTGATACCATTCTGTATGTCTCTGTCACACATTGGTATCTGATGTGCAGCCATTGCCATGCTTCAGGAAAATGCATCTCTTCATGCAGTCTAGGTGACCCAACATCAAATACTGACTGAGATGCTTGGTGTATGTTCAGTGGGTTGGGGGGATTGCAGAGATATGGCCTGTATGCTCTTTCAGAGTGGAGATGGCATGGTTTCAAATACTGTTCCACTGCATTCCATGGTGAAGAGTAGCTTATCAGACCTGCTCTCTGGCATACAAGTGCAACTAAGAATGCAACCTGCAGAGACAAGTACAGCCAATGAAAATGCCAATGGCATGACATGCACTTGAGTGACTTGAAGAGGAACTGGAAACCCTTACTGTTGTTATATAACAGTCCTTCCAGACTAGGTGGGGTCTTTATGAAAATGTATGCAATCCATGACTGACTCATGCAAATGGGCTATGTCATAATATGCTTTCATGTTGCTTTTTCTCTTATCTGCACTCCTGGGGAAGCAGATATGCTCCTTCAAGTGGTATGGCACAATGGCAAGGGACTCATTTAAAATTCAAGATGATGACATTATGGTATCCCTAAAATGGCACCATGGCAAGGGACTCATTTAAAATTCATGATGATGGCACTATGATATCCCTAAAATGGCACAATGGCAAGGGACTCATTTAAAATTCATGATGGCACTATGATGTCCCTAAAGTCATCCTGCCCCAAAAGGTCACAGAAAGATGTGATTACCTAAGATGGTTAAGGCTACATTTTCATTGGTAACCACAGAATTGGCCATACCATGTATTTACCTTGACTCCTCTCCTGGAAGACTCAGTTCAGCTAGTTTGTTTGCAGTCACCATGCTGAATTTACAAATTGTCCACAATGTGCTTTGAGTTGATGTTACTTCATGTGCTGTCTGTACCTCATTTCTTGGTATGGATGATTACAACATATAACCCTGCAGGTATCAGCTCCAACTGTAGCTACTAACACATTCTGCAATGTTATTTCCTCCCATTACTCCTAGCATCTCTCCAGTCTTGTGCCCCACTAACCTCAATGCTCAGAATGAGTATGCACCATAATGCCGTGCACCTGTCTTATACATTTTTATATCAGTCCACCATGTTAAATTGCATCTTTTTCATAATTCAAATGGCTTACTTGCATGGGTGCTGGAACCATACAGCCAGGGTGAGGGGGAGCCC
>NC_056736.1:50344166-50349166 GCF_019279795.1 Protopterus annectens
ACTGCGGGCATTCTGTTTTTTTTTCCAGAAAATTCTCTTATTTGTATTTGATTTTTGCTCCCAGATTCCTCCAGATTCTGCTTTCCTACTTCTAGGACATTAAGTCATTTACGAGGCTGATCATAACAGCTTTAAGAATATCAAAGGCTTAAGAGACCAAGAGACCATTTTTAAGACAGCATCACCACTGTAGAAATGTTTTCTTTGGAGCTTTGGCTTTGGCTTTGGGTTTTATTGTATTTTTCTGGGATGGCAGGACCAACAGTGAAAGCACCGACCATGGTGACACTGTAAAAAGGGCAGTACAAGAAACTGGTGCAACTGCAGATGATGTAACATATAAGAAGTTAAAAAGGCCAGTCAGAAAAGACTCCATTGGCTCATGAGGGTGTTGGAGAACTCGGAGTACCAGTAAGGCTAAATTTGCAAGGAGAAGAAAAACAAATAGAAAAAGAGAGCATTAATAAGCATCAAATTAATATTTACTTGAGTGGCAAGATATGTCTTCATCATAGACTCCCTGAGAGATGGAGTAAGTAAGAGTATATTACATTAATTCTGCCATATACAGAAAAATATGAAAGTGTTACAGAAATGTTTAGCTGTAGCAGGTAAGAAGTTAATAATTCCCAAGCTGTTAATGGTTGTCTGGATGATGGGATACCCAAGGTGCAGGATGGCAATGGATTTTCACTGTTTTTTTTTTTTATCTGACAAAGCTACTTGTATTGTGGTTTATAGATGTTTAATGGTCTAACAACTACAAGGGGCTTTTTCAACCTAGCCATGCATCCAAAATCTCTGACAGGTTCTGATACCCTTGATAAGTATAAGCAGCGGTTTGTGAGACAAAACCTTTACAAGCAGGGGCCTACAAGATTAACCATTTTCAGGTTGCCTGTGTCCATTAGAGGCATAGGGTTGAGTTTCCTGTTCCCCATCCAATTGTCCAGGTTGCACTTGAATTGGGTTAGGGAGGAACTCTGCTTTACATGGATGCGGAGCCTGTTCCATAGATGGGGTAGTCTCTGGGATACATAGCATCAGAGGAAATTACTAGGCTAACAGTCCTTGGGCTCTTACAAGCCTAGCCAAGTTCTTACTCTTATTTCCACGATCAGCACCTATTACTCATGCCCAAGAGGGACACAGGTGGTACCCCAGGGGTGATAACCTCTGGGAGACAAATCTGTTTCTCCAGCAGGTTTGTCACATACCAGGTTAAGGTCTTTAGAGCAAGAACCAGTGTACCATTTGACTTATGGATATGCAGCATGTCCAATAAAGATGGGTCACAGATTGCCTTGTATGCAAGGCAGAGATCACCTCTGACTAGTCTGTATGAAGCAGAATAAAGTGACAGTGATTTCAGATGATCCTAATAGGGCAGATGCTGAACACCTTGGATTTTCCCTGTGAAGAACATTTGTGGTTTCTCCAATTGCTGCAGGTGCTTGGAAAGGTGCATACCAAAGGGGCATTGTACTCCATTAGTAGCTTGATGAGGGAAGAGTACAGGGATGGTTATAACTTCTTTTTTTCTTGAGGCAATACCCTTACTTAGGAGATGAGCAATATAGAATTTCTTACTACTGTGGAGACATGCTGGTCAAAGGTAAGGTTGCTGTCAGCCTGTGTGCCCAGGTCTCTCACCGCTGAATGTGTACTTAAGGTGTTGTTATTGATGTGGCAGTTAGCAGGAACATTGCTTTTACCAAAAGGAATGATAATATATATATTTTTTTTTGCATTGTGCTTAAGGCAATGACTTTGACACCAATCATTTGCTTATGTAACATCCATTTGTAGGCTGTTGACATTATTTGGAGATTCTATAACTGCTCCCAGTTTGCAGTCATCAGCAAACTTTATCAGCCACAGACCTTTAGTTTTTGCTTGTACTTTGGAGAAATAGATTCCAAATGGTAGTGGTACCAGGACTGATCCTTGTGGAACACCAGTGGTTACAGGTCTGCTGTTGGAGGTGGATTCCCTTTTTTTCACTATATGAGTTCTATCAGTGAGCCAGTTAGCGACCCATCTAATGATATAAGGGTTGATGCCTAGTTGGGTGAGTTTGTCAATGATCCCTGAGTGGGGGATAGTGTCAAACACCTTGGCTAATTTCAGGTAGACTGTATGCACAGATTTCCCTTCGTCCAGAGCCTTGCTGACAATCTTGAAGAAATACACCAGGTTTAATAGGTATAATCTCCCTTTGACAAATCCAAACTGAGTAGGTCAAGTGTTTGTAAATTACCTATATCTTTGTTGATAAGGTCCATGATGATTCGCTCCATAGCCTTGCAGATAAGGGTAGTCAGGCTAATAGATCTATCATTCCTGGGGTTAGAGGAAGCACCACTTTTGTGCGAGGGAATAACAATGGCTGTTTTCCTTTCCGCTAGTATGAAGCCAGTGCTTAGAATACGACTGAAAAGAATACCCAGTGGTTTTGCTAATTTATGCCAGAGCCCATGTTATCATGTCCCATAGATGCTGTGTTTTTGTCCTTAGACACGGCATTTATGACCTGCTCTTTAGAGATACAAGGTAGAGGACAGGTGGTAGGGTGTCATACGATACATGTGGTGGGGACAGGGGAGAACCTGTTGACCAACAGGTTAGCTATGTCCACAGGCTCAGTATCTGTGGTATTAACTACCAGTTCAGCACAAATCTGGGCCTTTCCTTTTAGGTTACTGATGTAACTACATAATGTCTTATGGTTGCCCTTTGTTGAGGAAACTAATTTGGACTCAGTTTGCTTTGGAGGACTTCACAAGAAGTCTTATTTGCTTGTTTAAGCTGAGGAGGGAGTGTTTCCAGTTTAGGAGGGCTCGCTCCCTCTTACACTTAGACAGCAATTTCTTCCTCTTATTGTAAAGTTTGTTAATGGGAGTTGACCACTAGACAGGTTTGCTCTTCCTTGAGGAGCTTGTTGTGGTCCTATCAGGTATGGTCGAGTCAATGCAGGTATACAGGTCTTCATATAAAGCATCAGCACAGAGCTCACCATAGTTGCCAGTTCCATCTGAGGGAAGAGATGCAGTGAAGCTATTTATACCATCCCATAAAAGCTTATAATCTGCTTTGGAGAAGTTTTTTACTTTAGTTGCTGCTGGAGGAGGGGAGTCAGCTGTGATTGTTACTTATAATGAGACCGATTTGTGGTCAGATCTCATCAGGGAGGACCTCACAGTGGGGGTGCTACAGTGGTCCACCATATTGGTAAGCACCACATTCAGGGTGTTGGCACCCCTTGTGGGGGTCTCAGCCAGCTGGTCCAGGGCATTAGAGTTAACTCAGCTGAGGAACCTTTGGGCATGTGAGTTTGAGCACAAGTAATTTGCCCAGTCAATGGATTGGTAGTTAAAGCTGCCCAAAACCATGGTGTTTGGATGTATCTTGATAATTTCAAGTAGATCCAAATATGCAGAGTGGGTGTCCTGATTCATGGAAAAGGTCCTGTAGCTGGCAATGATTTGAATAGGTGTCCTACCAACAGTTAATTGCACCTAAAGTGTCTCCAGGGAATCATACTGTTTAACCAGTCGGAAGGTGTATTTATCTTTAATGAATATTAATACACTGCCTCCTTTACTTTTCATGCCTTCAGTTTGAGGACTGATTGTGTAAAAGGAGGTGTAACCTAGTATGGCTGGGGTGCTCTCCACAGCTTTGATCCAGGTCCCCATGACTGCACAAATGTCTGGTCTTCCAAGGTGAGGACAGCTTCCAGTGAAAGCAATTTCATGTTGTGACTCCTATCGTTTAGCAGCATAATCTTGAGGTTGTTTTTAGATGGACTTTTTGCACTGGGAATTTTGTCCTTGAGACACTGTCTAAAAAGGCAGTATTGGGGTGGCAAGAGCCTTAGCCAGTAGCTGAATTTTCAGGGGTGACAGATGGAGACCATCTCTGGAAAAGCATTGAGTCTGTCAATCATGTCATCCTAGGCTTGACAAATGCTTTTGGTGTCATTTTAAGGGGATCCACTAAGCCAATTGTTGGAGTCAATCATTTTCTGATTGTATTGCGACATCATCCTAGGTGAAAGTAAAATGCTGCTTAGGGCTAGGGACATACCTGTCTGAGACACACAGTCCAAGAACTCAGTCATGTCTCTCTTCATACAGTCCAGAGAAGTACATCTCAAATCGTTCACACCAACATGGATTATGATGGAGTCATAACAGTACCTGTTATTGAGAGAATTGAGTGCATGTGTGATATGGCATAACCTGGCACCTGACAGACAGCTGACAGTGACCTTTTCCTTATCCAGCCTGGTGAGAGGGACATCAGCGTGACTCACAATGGAATCACCTATGACTGATATGTGTGATTTTGTATTTTGCCTTAAAGGTTTGACCTGTGAGACAATGGCGTGTGAACTATTATGTGTACTGAGTTCTAAGGGAAGTATGTGTAGTGTGCTTGTGCTTGTGTTTGGGAGGTCTTTGGTTTTTAGGTATGCTTCTGTTGAGGACCTCCACATATGTAGTTATGTGTGAAGTGGGTTTGGGTGGAGTGCATGCTGGCAACCCACTCATTGTCATATGTACTGTCATATGACTGGTGTGTCAGAGAGCATGGATTCAAGGTTCTTAATATAGTTGCATCTCTCACACGTTGTGTTTGTATGGACTAAGAGTAAAGGATTGTCAGTGAACATGAGGCAATTGCTACACTGGCTCAGGATGCCCATGTTGACCGTGCTGGCTGGATAAGTTGTGAGGAATTGTCCGTCCATAGTGATAGGAAAATTTATATGATCAGGTAAAGAGGTCACATTTGGCTATTGGGTGAGAGGTGTGTTGGTACCTCTGAGGCTAGGCTTACTGTTCCACCTGACAGTAGAGCAGGACCATGGTATGCTTCTAGAGGACCACAGGGAAAGTGCTAAGGAAAAATTTAACAAACAAAATGTGTCTATAGCCATCAACAGTAACCACTGCTATGAAGCAGCATATGATGGAGCTCTTCATGCAAACAAG
>NC_056736.1:50354166-50371666 GCF_019279795.1 Protopterus annectens
AAATTTAGGACGGATGTGATCCTCCAAATTCAGGAGAGCTGTGAGGTGCGTGTGTGCATGTGTATTAGGCCTTTATGGTTTATGCTTGCAAACTGATTACTTTTTGGTTTCATTAAATTAAATAAATATGTATATGCACACACACATAAATAAATGATATATTTCATAGCAAAGCTTCCATAACAAGATGGAGGAGGGTTACAAATGGTATTCATTATCTTTACAGAAACCCTGCTGTGAATCCTCTTCCACCTACCCACTGGCTGTGCTTTTAGTGTTGATGGCAGATACAGGCTAAAATGATGTGCTAATAGCTTGTGTTTGTGTTGCACAGGGACCAATTTGCACACATTTAAAGATCATCACTTGTGATTGTTCTCTCACATTTAATGAGATTGCTTGCTAAAGCTCAGGCCTATCCTTGGACAAATTTGGATATGAATATGTGAATAAATGATTTATACTTTAACTGGCTTAAAAATGTGTTATGAACTACAGCTGATCTAAGTAATACATTTTTATTATTTATTTATTTTTATTTTATGATAATCAAGCAGTACATAACATACTCAGACTCCTATTAGCAGTTTCCCCTGCTGGTAAATATAGTAAGGTCAGAAAATTAAACTTTGATTAAGGTGCATCTTTTCTAAAGAGAAGCTCACTGCTAATCGGTTTCCTACCTTTTCTTATATTCCGCTATAACAGATTTGGGTTACTATATGTATTCATGGATTCCAACATGTTTTTGTTTCACAGCTTTCTGAGGAAAACAATTTCATGCAGTTTCAACTCACTGTAAAAAAAAAAAAAAACACATAAAAAAAACAAAACAAAAAAAAAATGATAGGATCATAGGAACTTACTTAACTAATGGCAAAAAAAAAAAACTTTTAAACCAGGAGGAAGGGGGCTATGAAGCTGTTTATGCTGTCGGGTAAGAGGTTGTAATTGGCCTTGGAGAAGTTTTTTAGTCTAGTCGATTTTAAGGGGGGTATTGTGTTATAGTTACTTCTGGCGAGACTGATTTGTTGTCATATCTCACCAGGGATGGACACACAATAGCGGTGGTGCAGAGGTCCCCGTGTTGGTCAGCACCAGATCCAGAATATTTGAGCCCCTTGTGGGTGTGTCAACCAGCTGGTCAGAGTTAATGAAGCCCAGGGACCTTTAGGCAAGTGAGTTAGAACAAGTATAATTTACCCAGTCAATGGATGGGTAATTAAAGTCACTCAAAACCTAAGGTGTTTGATTGTATATTGATTGACTGTGGATATCCTGATTCATGGAGGGGGTCCTATAGCTGGTAATGACCTGAAGAGGGGTCTTACCTACAGTTAATTGCACCCAAAGTAACTTAAGAGAATTGTGCTGTTTAACCAATCTAGAGGTGTATTTATCTTTAACGGATATTGATGCACCACCTCCTTTAGTTCTCATGCCTTCAGCTTGTGGTCTGAACGTGCAGAAGGACATGTAACCTGGTATAGCCAGGGTGCTCTCAACAGCCTTAAACCAGGTCTCAGTGACTGCACAAATGTCAGCATTTTCCAAGCTGAGGACTGCTTCCTGTAAGTGCAGTTTCTAGTTTAGACTCCTAGCATTTAATAGCATAAACTTGAGGTTGTTTTTAGAGGGCTTTTCTTTCTTCCCACTCTCAAATAATAAATAAAAATAAATAATATCTATATGTATATATCTATCGGGTCTATATTAATACAATGAAACTTCAAAATGATGAACCTGCCTTCATCGACAGCTTAATGTCGAAAAGGCCAGATGTCGAACACATGGAACAGAGATTTTTTTTCCTAGGGGAAAAAATCTCTGGTCCATAAAAAAAAAAAAAAAACACACACACAAAATAAAGTGGGGGGGGGTTCTCCCCCTGCACCCACCTACTTAAATATACCAACTCCGAGATCTCACCACAGTGAAGGAAAGGGCCAAATCCTGAAAATGGACAAGTGATTTTCTTCCCTAGGAAAAAAAATCGCTGTTCTTTGTCTTCAGGATTTGGCCTTTTCAACATTCAGCTGTTGATAACGCAACGTTCGAAATTCTGAACGTTCGCGTATATAATAGGGACCCTATCTATGTCTATTTGTGTGTGTCTGTGTGTGTGTGTATATATATATATATATATATATATATATATATATATATATATATATATATATATATACACAAATGCATATATATATTTGGGTATACTTAGGTAGACCAAATTTACACTTACCTGAACTACCAATTATCGAGACGACAGCACCGATATTGCAGTAAACTGAACCACAACATCACTGAAGTGTTTTACAAGGAAAGAAGACAGTTGGCCAACATTTAACAAATTAACACACCAAAATATGTCACACACACCCAGATGGAGAGGGTATGCCCCAAAACCCCCCAATGGGGGGCTACCACCCACACTACTCTACCTAAATATACCAACTCTGGGATCTCACTACATTGGGGAAAAGAGCAAAATTCCTCCTATTGGCCAAGTGTCTCTGTTCCCTCTATATAAAAGAAAAACAGGTAATCTTCAGGTTTAGTTTACTGAAATTTCAGTGTTGCCATCTGTGGAATCTGGAATTTGGATAAGTGTAAATTTGGTCTACCTAAGTAAATCCTTGTATGCCTAATATATATATATATATATATATATATATATATATATATATATATATATATATATATATATATATATATATATATATATATATATATATATATATATATATATAGGTTTACTATCATATCCTAGCACCAACATTGTGCAAGTTTTCAGATTTCTGAACCATGATATCGGAAATCGTAAGAACAAACCAAATGAATGTAGAATGAAGTATTCTGATAAAGTCGACATCTCATAAATGTTGACTTTACCGAAAATAATACACTTTCGGTCAACAGTAACAGAACGTTTTTGCAGGGGGGCAAGCCCCCCATACCCACTGCTACTTAGCTATACAAACTCCAAAATCACACTATAGTGAGGGAAAGGGTACATTTCCTGATCCGCACTATAGTGCAATCTGCATGAAAATGTAGAAAGTCACAGCAGCGACTGCTGTATTGCATTCGCTGTTGTACATTTCTACATTTTTGCATTTGTTCTTTTGATTCTACCAAATGGATCGATTCGGACTAATGTGAATTGCACTGGGAAAGTTCACTGGGCCTGAAATTAGCCCATTTTCAGTGGAGGCCCAGGGAGAAAAGATCCACAAAGATACATACAAAGAGAATATAGTCACATATTGTGCATAGAATGTATTCAAGTACACATGAAAGTAATATATCTGCAGGTGCATAGCTGTGAGGAGATTAAGTGCAGAGTGAATATAGAAGGAGATACAAGTGCAGAGGATGGATAGGACTGGTGTAGAGATATATAGATATAGATATAGCCATATACAGTATGTATGTATGTATGTGTGTGTGTATATGTAAATGATGAGTGGATGTGAGGTACAGCTAAGGACCACATCTGAGTTATCAATGTGCAGCTCAAGCACATTTCTAGTCTTCTGGGACTTGCAACTACTTATGTTGACAATTATTTCCAACCTACATTATGACCAACAATTTCAAAACACAACTTGGCAACCAGAGACGAATAAAAGAACTTTATTATACATCTCAAAAAAAAATAGCACTTTGGCTCACTGCCTCTACATATTTGTAATGTGTGCTTATTCCCAATTTAGTAAGTGACAACAGTATTAGTCAGAACATTTTGGGGAAGAATATCTCAATCACTAGTGCTGAATGGTTGCATTTTTGTTTTCAAGTACTTGTTATGTGCTACTGAAAGATGATGACCATGCAGTTGCATGCATATGGTTGTCTGCAAATGATGTGTTGAAGCAGTTCTGCATCATAATCTGAATCCAAAGTGTTCATGTCCCATTTTAATTTCTACTACTCTGTGTTCTCATTTATCAGTTACTCTCTCTAGAACTTTCATGCAATGTGACAGGAATCATATAGCTCTGTACTGCACACAGCTGTAAATGTACCTTTTCGTCTTGAACGCTGGTATTAGTATGCTTATTCTTCAGTCACCTAGGATACTCATATCTATGAGTACTCTCCAAAGCCAATTCTCTCCTATCCATCCATCCTTCCATAACCCCCTTTTTTCCCATTCTTGGACATGGGGTTGGGGTGTCACTTCAGCAGTGACAATCATCTGGGGCCAAGTTTTACACCACCAAGTGTATAGCCCTGCTGCGGTAGTTCTTCCACACTACACAATCACATGCACACTCAAATCTATGGCCAATTTAGAGTGTCCAATCTACCTACTGCATGTCTTTGGAATGTGGGAGGAAACCAAAGTATCTGGAGGAAAACCACATGAACACAGGGGGGACATTTAGTCTCCACACAGAAGGCACCCCGGCCGAGAAGCTATCCAGGCAAACCTCTTGCTATGAGTGACAACTCTATCCACTGTGCCACTCTGCTGCCCAATCTGTATCATATCAGCTGTGACCTGATCCGAGCCTGCTGTTTTCCCTGACTTCAGTTTCCTTAGAGCTATTCTTACTTCTTCCATGGTGGGCTCCTGCTCTTCACTCATTGTAGGCTGTATCTGGGGAAGTACAGCTTCTGTGCAGTTTTCTTCATTAGAAGTTGCTCGAAGTACTCCTTCCATCTGCCTTTGATGTCCTGTGGACTGGTGAGCAGGTTGTTGTTGGCATCCCTTATGAAGGGTGGCTGACTGTCTTCTTTATCTTTCTTTATTTGCCTTGCAACCTGATATACTTTCTTTGTTATTGATGCCTTATTCTTTGCTATTTCATCTCCTTTTTTTAGCCTTCTTGTTAGCCAACTATTCCCTCCTAGTCTTGTCTGTATTTTCTTTCTCCCATTTTTCCCTGCACTACTCCTTTGTTTTGATGACTTCCTGCACTTCCACATTTTTCCACCAGCTTTCCTTATCTGCCTTATTTCCATGCCTGGCTTGGCTGCATATATGTTCTGTAGTCCTCACAAGTGCTGTTTTGAGGTGCTTCCAATCTTCATCAACTCCACTTATTTCCTCTTCTTCTTGAGGTGCTGGAGCTCTTAGCAATTCCTAGAACTGGTGTACTTTCTCTCCAGTCAACTTCTAGGTTTTCAGCCTTGTCTCTGTTGACCTTGGAAGTCTTCTATGACTGCTGATTGTGGCAACCAGTGTTTTTACTGTGGGCTGACTATTTCTCTGGGGATGACTTTACAATCACTGATTCTACCCCATGGTCCTTCCCTTACTTGGAGGAAGTCTACCAGAGTTGCAGATTAGCCATTCTTGTATACGATCTTGTGACAGTACCTCTTTTTGAACCATGTGTTGGTGACTAAGGCCATTTCCCAGACAGATGTCTAGAGTGGCCTCTCCTTCATTATTCCTATTGTCCCACCCATGTGGACCCAGGCAGTCCTCCTATTCTATTCTGTCCATCCTGATATGTGCATTCAGGCCAGCCATTATCAACAGCAGTTCCCATTCTCCTGCTTTATCTCTCTTTGTGTGTGTGTGTGTGTGTGTGTGTGTGTGTGTGTGTGTGTGTGTGTGTGTGTGTGTGTGTGTGTGTGTGTGCCCACGTGCAAATGTGTGATGGGAGTCCCAACTGTCTTCTATAGTGGTAATGTTATGGAAACAGCTTTTTTTTGTTTAATTTGCATGTTACAGTTAGGGGCAGGGTTATCATGTGTTATTACTGTAGCGCAAGGAGGCTTTGCTAGTTACAATGGATCTAGTAATCCAAAAACTCTTATACATCCATAAGCCAAATAGCCCAGCTAATACTAGGATCATAGATGTAAATCCACTATACAAAATAAATACACATGGTGGAGGTACAGATTTATAACACAATGCTTACCCACCTCTTTAGAACAAACTAAGTCTCCAAGTTAAACATTGTGACACACTCTCTGCCTTTAAAAAGGATAATTGGTTGTTTATTCATAAATTCATCCCTGTTATTAATGGCCTGACCCTTCAGCAAAAGGGAGAAAAGGCTTAAGGGTGGGTACTGGCAAAGCTGAAATGAACTTGCAGCTCAATTGATTTGCAACTCCTATGAGCCTATGACATATGACTAGGTCACGTTCAAGTAGGTAAGCATGGCTAGTGGCCATAACATTCTTAGGCCTGCTTTCATGGTGACTCCTGGGTGACCTGTACAGAGTTGCATTATGTGGGAGTGGAGAAGGAGTATGTGCTTTGTTGTCTGCACTGAAGGCTGAGGTCTTTTACAGTACATCAAGAAGACCTGGATAAATGGTATATGCATGATATTTTTACAGACAGTATGTGCACTGTTGAGTACATTTCAAGACCATAATATGTTTATATGACTACTACAACAACAACAAAATGTATATCAGTCAAAATGCTTTAATGTACTTTTTGCGTTTGTATTTTAGGCAGTCTTGATATACCAGTATCTATAAACTTAACCCAACTCATACATTTATAGGTTTTGGCTCTGGCAGCGGAAGCACATCATTAAAATAAACATGTCTCCTCTCATGCCAACCTCTGTTTCTCAACTCTCCTCTTAGGCAGTTGATATTTGTGGTTCCCCTGATTTTCGCTGAAATTTTTTCACATCCGTTCTAAGTGTTACAAGACTATAAATAGGGCTGTTACAACTGTATACATTGATTTTCTGAAGACACCAATCTCCACTGAAAATTAATTTCTTAAAGTTTGTTACATGAACTAAAACGTTGAGTAAATATATAAAAAATAGTCACACAATTCTCAGTATGTGGTAAGAGAAGCCTGAGTCAATTGGTTTGCATGTTAATTGTTCTAAAATTGCTACAGTCATCCTTGTATTTCTGTTAAGTGTTTGTGATCTTGGGCCTACTGGATTAAACAATGGGTGCCAGCAGAGGTGAAAATGGTCATATCCAACTTGATGAGGTGCTAACTGCATTGGTTTCTGGCTTGGTATTGACTTTCATTTCATTAAATGAGAGGTTTAAATGCTGAGCTGTTTAAAATGTCTTATTCATTTCAATGCATGTATTTATCTGAATGTGTTAACCAGTGTAATCTATTCATGCACTCAATACAAAGTAGTAAAGTCAGATATTGTCTAGGTGCATCATCTGGAGAGACAAGGTTTGGCTTAATTGTTTGGGGGTAGGTATACTGTTGTAAGAGATGCATGTGTCGCTTTCTACAGAATTCCACTCAGCTGTAGAACTCACAGTCACAAGGGAAGGTTGAACAAGAGGTTAGTGCAGCCTTTTTTTATTAAATTACTACTTTTTTAAGAATTTTACTTTTTGTGGTTGGTGACAGTGGGATTATAAATGACTGTCATGATTTCAGGTGACCTGAATTTTGGAGTAAGCTTTACAGATAATGGCAATGTTTTGCTGTTTAAGATCTTCTGTAGAGAAGCAGTCAGTTTTCTAGGAGATGGTTGCTTGAATAATTAATGGGACTTGTTTAGACTACAAACTTTGGACATTACAGGTAAGTGAACATTTTTATGTTTGGGAGATTCAGATTGACACTGTGTGTTACTGATGGCATCTCTTGTGTTTGTATTGATTACTTGAGAAATTTAAGTAGACAGTATGTATTTGATGTACTTCTTGTTTCCATGTTGCATGGTTTATATAGTGTAAAGCTTTGTATTATAGGTTTAATTTGTTACAGGTTGCTGGTTTTCCTGCACTCTGAGTGTCCAGTATTTCAGTGTGTGTTTGTGTTAATGGAGGAGTGTTATTTACATTGCTAACTGGCCATTTCTTCACTGATTGCTTGGGAGTCTGGTTTTCTAGGAGGTTCACCATGTTCTTTTTGCATTGCTCTGCAGGATTTTTTCTCAACTGAGAAGATGTGGTCATTGTTGAAGGTTTTAGTGTGGCTTATTAGTTAGGTATTTTTTATACAATATTTATTGTGATTTCCTCTTGTGGATAGTAACATTAAGTATAGAACTAGTTTTGTTGAGGGCTTGTGAAACTGGGGTCTATATCAGCTTATCGAAAGCTAATAAGAGCGAGCGCTCTTTGATCGAACCCAAAATAGCAAAGACACAGAACAGTGATTTTTTTCCCCAGGGAAAAAAAACACTGTTCCGCAAAAAAAAAAAAAGAAAAAAACATACAAAAACAAATAGACAACATAAGTAGAGGGCTTTGCCCCCCCACCCCCAATGTGGTGGGGGCTGTGCCCCCTACAACTCCCTACTTAAATATAGCAACTCCGCGACTGCACCACAGTGGAGGAAATGGCAAACTCACAAAAACGATCCAGTGATTATTTTTTTCCTGGGAAAGAATCTCGGTTCTGTGTCTTGGCTGTTTTGGATGTTTAACTTTCTGGGTTTGCTCAAAGAGCTTTTGCGCTTATCAGCCTTTGATAAGTTGATATAGACCCATGAAACCTGAGTTCTGACTTCACCTCCTGGTGCTGTATGTGGCAGTGATTATGACCATGTTTTATTGCTCAGGTACTGGGTAGTTTTTCCTGCTAGCTCAATTGAAACAGCAGTCCGCTTCACACAACATGGCTCCACTAAGACATTCTGGTACATGCTTACAAGCCTACTGAAGGATGCTACAGGTTAGTGTACGTTTTTATGCATGATATTATTTAACTTCTCTTTCAATGTGTATGTCGAATCTTGAATTTGGAGTATATAGGTTGTAGGAAGAAATAAGTATGAACGATACATTGAGTGTATTGTTGTGCCACGTTTTGTATAGTAGATTCATAGGTTTTTACTTGACTAATGATCACCAGAGCCTTTACACGTCCAAATTCATCTATAACATTTATATATTACTCTAACTCACTGTAGTAGGAGGAGAACAACAGGATTTTCAACAACATGGATTTCCTAAAGACCAAGAAGTATGAAACTCTCATGTCTGACATCAAAACTGAAGTATGAAACTCTGTCTGACATTATGGACTCAAGTATGAAACTCTCATGTCTGACATCACAGACTGAAATATGAAACTCTAATGTCTGATATTACAGACTGAAGTATGAAACTCCAATGTCTGACATTACAGACTGGCTGTAATCTTCACTGATTTACCTGAAAATAAAAACATTTATATAAGGAAAAGGGTAATAACATGAGGCAAAATCAGGGATAGTTGAGCAATATGAAGTAGTTAATGACCTGTACTATTGCTTTCGTATTTTTTCAGTCTAATGATTTCTGTTGTGGTGTGGTGGCCAGGTATTTCCACACCTTTCCTTATCTGAGTGTAATGTTGTCTTGATTTTCATTTGGGATCTTTTTGTAATCAAAATGTTATTATATTATATTAATATATAATATTATGTTATATATTATATTAGTGGGGTGTAGGCAGAGGAAACACTTGTAAGGACGAGGTCAAGCATGATATTTCTTTACGGACATCTGGCTACCGGGCAAGTCTAACTGGGTGTGTCCATTTTTATTGGAGGCCCAGGGAGACAAGTTCCACAGTATTTCACAAACATTTTGAAAACAATTTTAAAAGCCTCAAAACTAAAACAAACATCTACAGTTTAAATAATTATACCAAAATGGACATAATGTGAGAAAATTAGTTAAAACAAAGACAACTTATATAACAAAAAATTAATTATTAGAGAACTTTTAGACAGTTTTTAGAAGTTAAGCTAGTATAATACATAGAAGAATTGCAATGTGAAGTTAGGGAAATAAGTTATTACATACCTAGATACAGTTAGGAAGTAAGTCAAAAGGGGGAGTAAGGAGGTGTAAGTTATGAACTGGAGCTTGTTCTTATTTAGAAATATTGTTATCCTGAGGTTGAGCAAAAACAGAGACAAATTTTGGCTAAGAACTATTTCGAGGAGGGTATTGATCGGATGGCTATAGGTAATGAGTCTCAGGCCTTAGAAACATGTATAAAAATAGATCATGTCCTGCAGATTTGATAGGGTTGTGAACAGGAAGGTTTTTCCTCACTGGGTCATACTGTTGGAGTACGAACATATTTATATAGAATGGTATTTAATACTAGCCAAGCAGATGATTGCTGGCTAATGTTGTAGGTGGGAAGAAGCTTTGTAGATGTTACTTGATGGGTTAGTTCTAACCAATTTAGGCTTTCAGTGCTATAGAGTAGTGGGTTCTGAAAGGGGCATTTGCTGCAAATTTAGCCACTTTGTTAAAGTATTGCTAAAATTCTTTTTTTTTTTTTTTTTTTTTTTTTGCTGCCATGGAAGTTAGTAAGATAGGGTGCTCCATAAATAGTAAGGGGAGGTGCTAAGTAGTAGCGAGTGTAGCTTTAGTTGTGTTGCTTCATAGGTGTTTACTATGCTAATGACCACAATGGCATTTTTAAGCCAGCCATGCATCCCAAATCTCTAACAAGTTCTGATACCTTTGATAAGTGTAAGTATGGGCCTGGGAGATGAACCATTTACAGTCTACCTGTGTCCATTAGAGACATAGGTGCCAAACCAGGGATGAATTTCTGGTTTCCCATCCAATTGTCTAAGTTACACTTGAATTGGATTAGGGAGGAACTCTGCTTCACATGGATGGGGAGCCTGTTCCATAGACATGATAGTCTCTGGGGTACATATCTCTCCAGCAGGTCCTATTTATATCACAGGCAAGGTTTAAGTCTTTAGAATGGGTAATTCTGGTGCTGTTTGTTTTGTGGATATGCAGCAAGTCCATCAGAGTGGGATCAGACAACGCCCTGTATGCCAGGCATAGATCTCCTCTCAAAAGCATGTAGGAGACAGAATACAGGGATAGGGCCTTGAGGTGGTCTGCTTTGGACATATTACTTACGCCCTGTATTATTTTAGTGAGGAACTTCTGTGGATATTCCAATGATTTGGATATGCCTGGTTAGGTACATACCAAAGGGGGCATTGTACTCAATGATGGCTGTGATGAATGCAAAATACAGTGGAAGAATGACTTTCTTGGACTTAGATGCCATACCTTTGTTTATAAGTTGCACAGCATAGAATGATTTCCTTACCACTGTAGGCATGTGATGATCAAAGGCTAGATTACTATCTATGTCTGTGCCTAAGTCCCTGACAACTGTGTCAGCTCTAAGTGGTGTGTTGTCAATATGATAGTTAACAGAGATGGATGACTTCCCAAAGGATACTATTATGCATTTCTTGGCATTTAGTTTTAGTCCATGGCTTTGACACCAGTTGTTTGTCTGTGTTAGCCCCTCCTGGAGATCATTTGTGTCAGCGGGAGATTCAATGACAGCTCCTAATTTGCAATCATCGGCAAATATAGTCAGCCAGACACCAATGACATTGGCCTTGACTTCAGGGAAGTGAATGCCAAAAAGGAGCGGTCCAAGGACTGATCCCTGAGGAGCTACACTTGTGACTGGCCTCTTTGTAGAGGTGGACTCCCCAATTTTAACTTCCTGGATCCTGTCTGTGAGCCAGTTGGCTATCCACCGGGTGATATACGGATTTGTACCTAATCTCTTCAGTTTGGCAACAGTTGTGTCAAATGCCTTGGCCAGGTCAAGGTAAACAGTGTGAATGATTTTGCCCTCATCCATTGCTTTTGTGACCTTCTCAAAGAAGTCCACCAGGTTTAGTAGACATGATCTGCCCTTGACGAAACCAAATTGGGTTGGGTCCAGTGTCTGGAGGTTTTCTATATCTCTATCTCTATTGATCAGCTCCATGATAATTCTTTCCATGGCTTTACATATAAGACTAGTGAGACTTATGCGTCTGTAGTTTCCAGGGTCTGTAGATGGCCCACCCTTGTGCAGAGGGATGACAGTTGCCTTTAGGCACAAAGCCTGTTTGGAGGCTACAGTTAAATAGTAATTCCAAAGGGCCTGATAGGTCATATTTCATGGTATTTAGAAGGCATCCTGGGATGTTGTCCGGGCCCACTAATACAGTGTTCTTGGTCTTAGAGAGAGCATTAAGGACCTGTTCCTTAGTGATTTTAGGGGGAGTTCTATTTGATATTTCTGAAGGGAAGGTTGAGGGGGAGAGAGGAGAAACATTGGAGCTGAGAGAGGAGAAACGTTGGAGCTGAATTTATCAGCCAAGAGGTTTGCTATATCTTCTGGCTCAGTAGAAGTGGCTCCATTTACAATGACCTCTGCACACAATTGTGTATTGCTGAGAGAGCGTTTGGATCTCTAAAACATTCCAAGTTTTTGGTGAGTAATTTTATGCATTTTTGTATGTGCATGTCAAATGTAAGCTTATAGGTTCATAGCTAAGGTAAGTACTAGAATAGGTGCTCTTGTTGGCCATTTTACATAGCTAATTTCCCTTTTTGTGTTTGAAATAACCTATTCCAATAGGTTATACATTGGCCTTACCTGTCCCAAGGTTGCTAATTAAGTATTACCCCCTAATGAGAATATCTCGGATCATACAACAGATAATTTGATTGGACCTGTGCCTAGGATAAAGCATTTATAAGCTGCATCTGCCCATTTGTAGTACATGAGGAAATTCTGGGGTACATCTTCTGTTTCTCATCCATATACATTGATTGCACTTGAAAAGGGACAGGTATGAATGTTGTTTTATGTGGATGGGGAGTCTGTTCACAGCAGTGGTATCCTCTGTGAAATATACCTGTCCCTCCAAACTGTTTGATTTATGTTGCAGAAGAGGTTTAAATGTCTAGGCAAAGTATTTCTGATGACATTTGACTTACTGATGTGCAGTAAATCCATTAGTAATAGGTCAGAGGATGCCTTCTATGCCAGGCTCAAGTCACGTATTTGGAGTCTGTAGGATACTGACTATAGTGACAGGAGTTTCAGTCAGTCCATGTAGGACCTGTTGTTTAGTAAGTTGTGTTTGTGTGAGCTCCAGTTGTTGCATGTGTCTGAACAGATACATGCCAAAAGGGGACATTATGTGCAATGATTGGCCCAATCAAGGCTGAGCAAAGGGGGTCAATGACATCCCTAGATCTAGACACAATCCCTTTGTTTATAATTTGTGCAATATAGAAGGTCTTTCTTACAACAACAGACACACGTTGGTCAAAAGTTAAGTCACTGTCCACATAAGTTTCCAAATCATGAACAACTAGGTCAAGTGTTAGGGGCATATTGTGAGTGCGGTAGTTCCCAGGGGTAGATGACTTCCCAAAAGATATACTAATGCATTTTTTAGACCATGATTTTGACACTAGTTATTTATATGAGACAATACCTGCAGGATGTCCAAGTCATTTGAGGATCCAATGACTTATCCTAGCTTGCAGTCATTTGCAAACTAAGTCGTCATCATCCACTTTTATCATTACTATTAGTGTTATTATTATTATTACTACTCAAGATTACTTGTAATCATCCACTATCCTCCCTCATTATTTGCTATTAGAAGTGACTTCAAATGGTGTGTTACTAAGTGAGGGGATTTTAGATGTTTTTCATGAAAGCTCTGGGGGAGACCTTAGTGTGCGGGGAATGGTTGAGCATGAGTTGTGAGTTACAAAGCCATATTTCAGTGTCTGTTACAGCTTCCTCGGTAATTTTTTGGAGATGTGCCAAGTTATGTGATACACGTATGAGTGTGAAGTCATCACTGTATTGTATTAAGGAAGCCTGTTGTGTGGATCGTTGGGGGGTGCTGGTGTGTTAAAGAGAGGGAGATCAAGGACAGAGCCTTGTGGTACACTAGTAGTGACTGGGAGGTATGGAAAGAGGGTGGAGTGACGTTTTACTGACTGATACCTATTGGACAAATACCTCTTGAACCGTATGATAGACCTAATGTGGACGTTTGAAGTAGAAGTTTGCTGTGACAAATTGTGTTGAAGGCTTTAGACAAGTCTAGAAATACAGTGGAGACTAGTTTGACGTTATCTCTTTCTTTGTTAACAGTATCTATAAGGGTTAGAGGTGCAGTGTTATTACTATCGGAGGTATGGAAGACATGTTTTTCCATATTTTAGAGATGGTGGGTTTAGCCTGAGGGTTAATTTATTCACCTCATAAACACAGAGTACACAGTTTGATTCTGACTTCAGGGCAATTTGCCTACTATTCTGACATGAACCTAAGATAACTTTAGGTCTAAGTTTAGTGATGTCTGTTAAATTTCCTTCTTTGTATAGATAGTTAATTCGAGCATGTTTCCAAAGAAAGGGAATATGGGATTCCTAGACATGACCTGTTTATAAGGATTGAGACAAGACGGGCAATGCTATTGGCTGCTATTTTAAGATACTCGCTTGGAAGGTCATCAGCTGAAGCTGAGCATGGTTTGAGTTGTTTTATATCAAATAAGGGCACTGGTTTGAAGGTGACAGTGGATGTAGTGATATATGGCTATTGGGCAGCGTTTGGATTAGATGCATTAGGAACACTATGCTATCTATGAAATAAGAGATGAATTCTATTGCAAGTCTGAGTGATGAGATTTTGGAAAAGGGATTAGGGTTGAATTTTTGACCATGTTGCAAGAGTTCTTTGGGAGACGACTGCAATCCTTTTTAAGGATATGTTAGCTATTGTTCAGAGTGTTGTTCTAGTATAGTTTTTTGCCTTCATTTATTTGCTTTTTTATTACAGATGTGGAGCGTTTGTAAGTTTGAGAAATTGTGATGTTTTGTATTTCTACTTTTCTTTCCACTCTTTTTGTTTATCCTGCATTAGCATTCTGCTCTTTTTGGATAGCCAAATTGTCAGTAATGACATTCTTACAATCCCACCCAACTTGTTAACACCCTCCCACTTTGTGAGATCACAGTAAGTCCATGCCCATTTATTACTTTATATCCTATTCCCATTGCAGTTTTGTTTTCCCTGTGTAAACTGCAAGACATCTCTCTAGTTACTCCATCATAGTAAAAGACTGGTCCAAGGGCACTGGTAAAAATACACACTGAAAAAGGCAAGAGCAGCAGCAGCATACCTCATAATCTCTTAGCACAGACTGTGTCCTTATTTCAAGGCAGACTAAATCTCCTTACTTGACTGACACAGCAAATGGAAAGCAATTTCAAACAGCGTGGGCAATCCGGACATCTGCACGCACAGATGTGATGCGACCGGACCAGCAATCTACAAAAAACAACATATTTTATGGCCAGGACTGATCCCTGAGGGATTACACTGGTGAATGGCCTCTTCCTACAGCTGTAATGTCCAGTTCTAACTTCCTGGTAAAATAATTCATCTCCCGGGCAGCCTATTCCAGGAGGGTGCAATTACACCCCCTTGAACCTGTCTGCAGTCGCCCTTGGTAGAGGGCAATACAATGGTGTGATTTATGAGGCTAATTAGATGCAAATTTGGCTATCTTGTTATAGTACAATTCAAGGTTATTCATTTCTGTTTTGTGAAGGTTGGTGAATATTTGTGAACAGTAAAGTAGTGAAGATAAGAGGTGGGTTCTTGCTGTTGCCAGTCTGGCATGGTTGGTAAGACAGGGTCTGGCTCTATAGAGAGTACCAAGTTTTATATGGATTTTAGTACCAAGTTTTATATGGATTTTTTTAATTGTAAGTGCTATATGTTTCTCAAATATCAATGCATTGTCAGTAGTGACCCCGAGTAGTTTTGTGTGTTCGACAGGTTCTATTTTAGTGCCACTGGAAGAAAAGATAGAGAGAGAGGTGGATGATTACTTAGAATGGAAGCATTTGAAAAGACCATAAGTTTAGTTTTATTGGAAATTAGCATAATTTGATGGGCTGCTAATTAGCTTTCAATATTGTTGAGAGCAGTCTGAGATTTTATTTGAAGCACATCATTAGCAGGAGCATAGCAGATGACTGAGGCATCATCTGCGTATTGTATGATATTGGCAGGGCTAGCGGCTGAGCTGAGATCATTAGTAAAAATAGTAGAGAGTAGTGGCCCAAGGATCGATCCTTGAGGGACTCCGACAGAGATAGGAAGTTGGGGGGGGGGGTTATTATCCCATAAGATAGCCTGTTGCTGATTAGAGAGGTAGCTGTGGAACCAGCTTAGGGCTTCAGGGCAGAACTTGTAAGAGGCCAGTTTATTTAAAAGGATTTAATGAGATACTGTGTCAAAGGCTTTTGACATGTCGAGAAAGCTAGCAGAGCCAAGTTGGTTGTTGTTTTTGAGGTGATTAATGGAATTGGTAAAACTTATAAGGGCTGTACTAGTACTGTGCTTGGGTCAAAAGCCATGTTGTGTATCAGATAAAAGGTAATTCTTCAGGAAGTAGTCTAATATTTGTTTGTGGATACACTTTTCTAAGATTTTAGCTAGGGGAGAGAGAATGGCTATTGGTCTATAGTTGAATATATTTTTTGAGGGGCCTCCTTTATGAAGTGGAATGACAAAGGATATTTTCCAAAGGAGACTTGTATACTGTTCAAAGATAGAATGGTTGATTAGAATAGATATAGGGTAGGGAATAGATGTGACAGCTAGTTTCAGCAAGTCTCCAGGTAGTTGATCAGAGGCAAGAGTACAAGGTTTTACCTGAGATAGTAGGTTTTATATGTGACTTGCTTGGATGGCTTCAAATTTGAAAAAGGTAGGCATGAGAGGTGTAGGAATGGGTATGGAAAGAGGAGAATTAGTACTGAGGTTATTGAGGTAATAAAATGAGAATTGAATTGGGTGACTATGGAGTCTGGTGTATTAGTAGTTGTAGGGATTGGGGTAGTGGGTTTTCCAGGATTAACAAGGAGGTTAAGTTTTGTGAATTTATTTGATATTTTATTTGGCAAGATTGAAAGTATGTTTTCTTATCTAGTTTGATTTGTTTCTTGGCTTGATTTCGGAGTTGTTTGCAGGTGATGAGACTAGTATTACTTCTGTTACTAAGATAAAGAGACCATGTTTTATCCCTTTGCTTGAGTAGAATAATTATTTTGTCCAAGGTACTCTATGCCCTCTCATTCTCATGGAAGTGGATGTCTCTTTATGCATTCCCTCCTTTTCCTCTCATTTGGAAAGCCCTGTTCAAAATGTGGCAGAATGCTTCAAAAATCTTGTTAATGACTCCCATTTGGCTATGACAGTACTGGTTCCCTTTTCTTCTGCATCTAGTCAGGGGCAATCATCACAAATTACCTCACAGAATAGATCTAATTATACAAGACAAGGGATCTCTTATCCATCCTCTCCTGTACACTCATGAAATGAAACTGTGGGTGATAGAATTTTGATTCCTCATAGACACCTTTTTCTTGAGGATGTGCTGCAAGTCCTGCAGGAGGCCAAAAAAAACTATGACTAGGAAATCTTACTTATCCAAACAGAATATGTTTTCTTTTTGGTGTCTCTCTAATAAACTAGACCCATTTACTGTGAATGTTCCTTTAGTTCTGTCTTATTTGTGTGAATTGCTCAATGCTGGTTTGGCCTGTTATTCTATTAAGGTCCACATATCCGCTGTCTCTGCTTGTCTGCCTTTTTGTCCTCCTTTAGCTGCTATATTTGAGGTGAAACAGTTTCTTAAAAGTATCTTTAATATTAGACCTCCTAGAAAGCCTGTTCCTCCTCCGTGGAATCTTAATTTTGTTTTGAAGAAGTTGACTC